>NW_025945187.1:0-85878 GCF_000764305.2 Hyalella azteca | reverse complement strand
TGAAGCGTCTGGCAGTACAGCTTCACGAGATTCCCTGTTGATATGAAGCGTCTGGCAGTGCAGCTTCAATAGTCGATTGCCAACTCTCTGACTGCTGCTGTATGAGCTCAAGTCATCATCTCAAACGCCATGGTACGGCAGGGATAGCAAGTGATTACCGATTGGTAGATAAAACAGTTATATAACAATTTTGGTTTTATGTTAGACTGATAAAATTTTATAATAATATACTATGATAAGGATTCAGGAGTATGTTATATCTGGAAAGATTTACAACCTTGAGATGTGGCATTGTCGGTTTGCCAAATGCCAGAAAATAAACTTTGTTTAATGCTGTAGCTTCCAGCATTGCAACACATTAGCATAACCCAGCATAAAATTATATGGCAAATTATGATGACATTAAGAATTAAGAAATTAAGAACACGTTCTATGGCAAATTATGATGGAATCTAAGTATTCTGTTTGAATTTAAAGTCTTAAAGCGCACATTTTTTGTTCAAATCTTTCGAATCGTACGCGTATGTCGTATACAACTTAGTAATAGTCAATTTGAATTGGTATTAGTTCAATGCTGGCTCGCGACTTACCTGGTAGAAGCGAATATTTGGTGCGTGTTATAATTGTGAATAGTGTTATAAATATATAAATATATACCCTGCCGTCACATACGTTATTGCGCAGCTCAGTTCAGCATCGTGACTCCCTGCCGAGCGGCTAGAATTTTGTCTCTATATCAGCCATGGCGCAGCGCAGTTTTAGGGATAGATGGCCGGTTATAGTTTCACGGCTCCATCCTGCTAAATGGCGACCAGCCCGGCTAAACCCGGCGCCGGTCTCGGCTCAAAATTTTAACTGGGTAGACAATAGATCTCAGGTAGAGAACTATTAGAAAGAAAATAGTGAAAACAGTAATAGGAGTGTTTGCTCGTACTTAGAGTTAAGCGCATGCAAGCATGCAAGTTAATTAACAGCACTAAGGCATGTGACATAATCGGTTAACACCGAAGCTCCAAGGAGCCAATAACCCAACGGGTTCCAAGCACTGGCATAAAGCCAGTTAAGCAAAATCTTAAACGAGCGAAACACAGGAGTGCTAACATGCATTTAAATGGAACAAAATAAAATGAAAACACACTCGCACAAACACAAATTAAGTAACACAAAAGCAAGATTGATCAATGGTTTTAGCAGGAGGTCTTCACTCCGGTAAGGTTAAAGCAATAGTCTTTGAGATCTAACTAAAGAGCGTCGACTATGTCTCCAGACACGAGACAAACGATAAGCGCATAACGAATAATGACTTAATTAAATATAAATTTTAACAAATTATACCATTTAGCATCACAACGATTTTCTTAGACAGAGATCATATCGATGATTGCTCATTAATCCCAATTCAGTTTCTTATTTTGATTGTACTTCCAGAGAAGCTGTACGCTATACACAATATACGCTATATGTACGTCTCTGAATAATTTTATAATTTTATTATAATTTTTATTATAATAATTTTATTCATAATCATCGATAGGTCGTGACCAGTAAATAGTGTATTTCTCATTGAGACTTGGAGGTGTGAGCAAGTATTTAATCGGGGCTCAGGTATGAGAGTTTGAAGCCATTCCTTCCTAATATATATTTTTATGTTTAAGTGATGTCTATTTAATTTTATACATATATTTTAGTTTAAAGTCCATGTTAGCTCTCTCTTTAATTAGAAGTGGGCCAACGCCAGTGTTAATTCTGGGCTTTGTATTTTTCTGCGGGGCGGCCACCTCAACATTTGAGTTAGGCTTCTTACTTAAATAAAGTAAATATGTTACTAATATTATGGGGAAGCTTGGCTATTTCCTTTGCTTAAGATAAAATTGACTTTGGATTCTTTTCTTCCTTCCACTTTAAATATTTTCCTTTACATAGTGGAAAAGTTTACTTTCCTAAACATGTTAGTTAAAGATTTATAAATAAGTTTTATTAAGCTTTAATATTCGTGTCTGGTTCTTCACTCATCGTAAGAAACTCTCTAGTTGGGTTTAGGTTCAAGGTTAAAGGGCAATATGAATCAGTAATAAGCAATGCATGTAAATATTTGGCACTCACCTACATATTTGTCACGTCTCACACACGTGAGACGAGAGCGCGCCTCAACAAGGGCTCGGGCTTCGGTCCTGCAATAGGCAATCATCGGATCATGTCATGCAGGGCGCCTTCCCCAACTGCTGCAAGTTATGAAATACTTTGGTCGCAAAAAATAACAGAAAATTATTATTATTACACAAAACCTATTTTTAGCTTCCAATTATGATTTTTCGAGGACCAGTTTCGAAATTATGTCGTAAATCATCCAGCCTATTGATACCTCCATTGTAGTTAGTACCATGAAGTATTGATTACTTTATACAGTCAATTTTGGATAGGTCTCTCGATAGACCAGTTTTTAGGTCTCCAGGATACACGTCAGGAACATCACAGGACTTTTTTGTTCGAAATCTTGGTCGTTATATCAGACAGTTGCCAGTTAATCATTATTTCCGCGAAACTCGCTCGTATATTTGAATCTTTATTACAAGGTTGTAGTATTTCGATCTAAAAATTGCTTCTTACCACTTGCTCCAGCGCCCTAACTCACGGTAACGCAATATTCTGAAGTCGATATTCCCATCGACTTCATTAACGTAACCAAAAATAAAGCTCGTGCCAAACTACTGCCCATAATGCAAGTTTTATTCGCACATGTTCCTGCTGTGTCAGTAATATAAAATACTTATTAGAAAATACTACCCGTGCATGCTCAACATCGACTTTCTAGATATCTTTTCTTCTTCTTCGAATACATACTTATCACGCGTATCTATTTCAAAGAGCTATAATACAATTAGTACAAGCCAAAATCGGAAAAAAACAGACTACATATTGTGGATTCAAAGGAGACATCAAGCAGGCGATATATCTTTAACGATAACTCGCTTACTTTTCTATTACAATTGCAGAGTGTGTTGGCGCTAAATACATGGACAACTCGATCACAGCCTCCAGTTTTCTTGCGCGTAGTCATGATGCTGAACTGTGCTGCTCAATTGCGTATGCTTTTTGCAGTTGGGAGGGAGAATAATTGAGTTTGGGATACAATTGCCTGTCAAGGCACGTCTTTAGACTGAAGTTTTCAGTTGTTATGCATAAGACACATTAGTCACCGACAATATCAAGCTTTGTTTTTGAATAAAATAAGATATATTTTATTTGGAGCCCAAGAGGTGATAAAAGGCTAGGTGTATGTATGGTGGTCTATGCCTCCTAGGCCCGTAGACACGCTGCGGGTGCTCACGCTGACGGGTCGCAAACTTGAATTTATTTATCAGGCAAAGCGTGGGCATCGCTGCTGCCCTCGGCAACCACCGCTTGATGAGGCGTCTTTGTCCGACAGCCGCGGACACTTCAATCGCTCGGTCATGCAGAAGCATTCGATGCTTAAACATTTGGTTACATCGAAAATAATTTGCTTAACATGTTTGTTTGTCTAATCGTCAGAAATGTAGCAACATCGTTTCATTATGCCTCAACGAAAGAACAATTTATCGCGTAGCGACCATTTATATATACTTCGTTAGCTACCCCAACGAGTCATCTCCGTACGTTGATGAACTACCAACCGGCCAATTTTAATTAGTCACCCACATCCACCCTTTGTCAAGGTATCCAATCACTATCTTTCCTTCGCTCCTACAATCAATTCAGCATTCTGTATCATTTATATATTTACTTCTATTTATATCTCTAACTTATTTATAATTGAAGCTAATCGTATCGTAACTGATAGACATCTACTGAACACTATAACCAAAACGTTCAAAACGGACACAAATTCCATCTATAACTAAAGTATTCTCTCATCTCATGAATGATGTTACGGAGGAGCTGCCACATCTATGAGTTATCCTCATCTATCTCAGACTAAATAGTGGTAAATACCAATGAACTTCCATAAAATTGGTCCTAGTAAGTATTTTCAATTTTAAAAGGCAGGCTTACTAATTTGTATATGTTGGAGCAGTGGCTCCAAGCCGTCGCCGCACTTGTATGACTTGCGATGTTTCTAGCGCGGTCTGTGACTTCCTAGCTCCGTGGCTGACATTAGCTGAGCATGTTTATACAAAGCATTTGCTACAAGGCTTGTTTAGGAGTTAAAAACTGTGGCCGATAGCTGTTACATATGTTTGCTTGAGCAGCCTCTGTGAGATGTAGGAATAGTTTAGTTTAGGATAAAGTTGCTTGTCACGATATCGAACCTGTCAGAAATGAACAGTTAATCTTTTCACTTATTTAAAGCTACTGAATACGTGGGTAAATTCTGATTAATCATTGCATATTTACACGTTGCATGACTCCTCTGCTTCTTGTTATTGGCACAGAAAAAGACGCTGATTCTGCAGTCCATGATCAGTAATTTGTAGATTACATCCGGCATTGAAAGCACTCTACTACAATAGAGTAGGCATCGCTAGTGCTATCTCCCATTAATATATTACGTCACGAGGCGCCGTATCCACGAAACCGCTGATATTCTTATCTTCCGGCCATGAAGAAGCACAAACCGAAATAGGATATTTGCTTCGCTAATGATAAATTATTTCAGCACTGGACTGGTGTCATTTTGTTTCTTGAGCGTTTTGATCGCTTATATATCAGTAACCGAAATAATCATCAACTACATATTGATTATTATATCATATTCCCATGCTTTAACGCCGGGATAGAAATATATTTAACTCTCATGTGTATTTTAGGAAATTCATCCCTGGAAATTTAACCAGAGAGGTACTCGATTATTTTACAGCCAATTTTTCTTTTTTCATAAAAATTCAAACCCTCATTGTATGTCATCATTTATTTTTATTGCTCACTTGAACATGCGGGTGTTATTCATGTTGCTGAATAATAATATGAAAGAAGTCTTTCATGACTTTTTTGTACTGAAGAAAACTTATTGGTTACATGCATTGTTACACTAAACATTTTATTACATCGGGTGGACTGGAAGGAGACATCAAGCAAGAAATATCTATTCTCAGTAATAAGTAGATATTTTTTTAAATTCCAGAGTAAGTTAGCGTTTAATACCTTGACAAACTGAGACCCTTTTATTATGTACTCGTAATCATGGTACTGAACTGAGCTGCGTAATATAGTGTTTGTGACGGCGGGAGATGGGGCGAGAATAGTTTAGTCTGTGGGATACAATTACAAGTGAAAGCTCCTCGCTTGCCAAAGTATTCAGTAATTAAGCATATGAAGCAACTGCAAATACATGTTACTGTATATGTGGTGTCTTGAACCTTAAATATTTTTGCAACCTAGCGCTGCGAAGCGTCTTGGGTTACTATGGCGCAGATAGTGTCTCAGACAGCGCAAGACATCACTGTCAAGCTTTACACGGAGCTAGACAACCGCTGCACCATCAACCGCGATCAACGATCGCCTGTCAGGGTGTCTGAGACAGCGCCTGCCACCGGGGCACTGTAAAAAAAGTAAACCTTGTGTCATCGGGGCATAGGACTACTTTATAATCATAAATACCGTTTTTTGTCCTACACTTCGAACTGGCATACAAAAAATGGCTTTCAGGTTCGTTCTTGCATTTTTGGCAATATTTTTTCAGAGGTTTCCACTGCGGTGCGACAGGTTTGTTTAGGTGGATTTCGTGCTCTAAATAGCATACAGGTTATAATCAGTCAGCATCGCAGCGACATCGTTAATAATGCTTGTAGGCTTGTAGTAATGCAGCCTTACCTTAGCGGGATAATGAAGCCTAACCCTCAGTAATGCCTGCCTACGAGCTTCGGGATCTCACAATATCTGGCGACGAAACTGGAACTGATTTACAAGGCAAAGTTTGGGCATCGCTGCTGCCCTATACCGGCAACAGCGGCTTGATGAGGCGTCTTTGTCCGACAGCCGCGGACATTTCAATCGCTCGGTCATGAAGAAGCATTCGATATTCAAATATTTGTTAAAACGAAGCATATTTCCCTTTGCTAAAATCATTGAATGACTCTGCCAAACTAACCTCGTGAGGTCGAATGTTTATGCCGGCGATTGTGCTCCACTGGCGACTCAGCCAATTATATCATAGCGATAACTTGGTGAATGATATTCCTTACGGGAATGCATCTCAGTGCTTCGAAATTCTTTGAATTTTTTTCGCCCAAATCTACTTGCGCATAAATAATTCATGAACAACATTAAACACTTGTTAATGAAAGGAGGTAGCTTTAGTGTATTTTATATGTTATTTTATCGCAGAATAATATATTGTAATAAATGACGAATGCGTCTCTAAAGGGAAGTAAGTTTCTGATTTATATATTTTACCATTTCTATTAAAATTCAATTTTGGAAATATACTTTTCTACACAAAGAAAATTAAACTTTTCGATGGACTCATAAATTTTTCTCGCGTTTTTCTTTTCCTATTATTACTCCTAACAAACGCATCGTAGCACATGTGGCAACGAGCCTCGGGGATGCCAACGAGTGATTTAGTAAAATATTTTGCACACCATATTTGTTTTTAGGGTTACGAAAACCATTACTGGAAATTTGCAGGCAAAGCGGTCAATGACACATAAAAGATTAATGAGTTTTTTGTACGTTGAGGTCAATAATAGCTCGTTTTTGCCGAGTAGTTTAAGGTGATGAAGATTGGAGCAGCGAGTTGGGGGGTTCGAAACTTGCATGTGCTCGTGAAAGTTTAGGGCGAAATCGATAAAGTGGCCGGGTTGTTAAGAATCGTAGAAAAGTTAATATGGTCTATAATAGAAGGCTATGCCGCAGAATTAAATTGAGAAGTATGTGGAGTGAAAATAATTCATCATCCCTAACTACCGAATTCTTAATCTTTCGGTCATGGAAAAGCACGGAAAGAACGAGGATATTCCATTCAAACGAAAAAGCTTCGCTAATAATGATTCTTCACTAAATTAAAAATGTTTCTTGGCCTCATGAGAATAAGTAGCGAATATTTCACCAATCGGCAACAAACCAGACTCCGCCATATTATCAACACCGACATCACGAGGTTAATTTGGTGGAGTTCCTTATTTAATAACAATTTCTTCATTATTAAATTTCATCGTTGATGCATTTTTCAATGTGTGCATGAAATTTTATTTCACAAAAATTTAATGGATGGAAGTAAATTAGTTTCACGTGACAATTACAAAAGCACATATATACCTGGAAATAATTCTTATACCTAAAATAAAGCTAAAAATCAAAATGGAAAATCCAATTGCTCTCTAAAAATTGGCAGGGAAGGAAATAAAAATATTACTACATTTAATGATTTCAAATGAATGCAAGCAGATTCATCGTATCATGACTTACAAAGACCGTAGCAGGACTGTGACGTGACGATGAGACGAACCTCTAAGGAGCCTGCATCGAAATGATGCCCAAAAAGCGGGCGCGTCATCAGTGATAAGCAATAGTCGACTTCAAGTCTTCGAGCCCTCCGATGCAGTGCGACTGTTTGCACGCTCCTCCGCTAATATTTTGTATATGACAACCAGAGTTGGCTTAGTCTAGTGTGGCCGCCACCTTACGAGGATGTGATGTCATCTCGACCAAGCGCCGGCAACCTGTACGGCCGGGCCTTGCTCAACCGTGTTTTCTTCACATTTAATGTTAGAGTTGGACTCATAACTAGCCTTATGTATTGAATTATCATTCATGGTACTTTTGTCTTCATTTAAAGTTCGTCTCAACGGATACGACAGTTGACTATGAGAATCACCACTATTATTTTAAATGTAGAGGTCGCGACCGGGTTATATTCATGGTTAGAATTAAATTCTACAGATTCACCATCTGTAAAATCAGAGACCAGCAGAGTCGGATAATTATTATTCAAGTGAATCGCATTACACCCTTTTTAAAGGGTTATCAATGTTTAGCGTTACAACTTTGAGTGGTTAGAACTATGAAATGAAACACAATTGTGAATGTTTGAAAATGTATTTATGTAGGCAGAGGTTCAGAGATAAAATTCCCACAATTTCATTCAATATGTCCACCATCTGCATCAATAACGAGTTGTAGACGCTCAGAGATAGCCTTACACGAGTCACGAATGACATTTGGCCCACTTCTTCAGCAGTTTGACCTCTAGGGCGTCCAAACTGCTATGGTGAACGGTCGAGACCTTGCACTCAAGGTATGACCAGATCCCAAAATCCAGAGGATTCAGATCGGGTGACGATGAGGGCCATTCATCTTAGGTAATGAAGCGAGGAACATTCTCGGACAGCCACTCC
The DNA here is from genome assembly GCF_000764305.2 of Hyalella azteca. Classification (NCBI taxonomy): domain Eukaryota; kingdom Metazoa; phylum Arthropoda; class Malacostraca; order Amphipoda; family Hyalellidae; genus Hyalella; species Hyalella azteca. The sequence goes on along the minus strand of NW_025945187.1, from coordinate 77,563 downwards.
TGAATCGATTTAGCTCCATGGGATGGTGCAGAGTCCTGCTGGAACGACCAGGGACGTTTTTTGAAGTTCTTTCGTGCCCAGGGCCTCAATGCACCAACAAGGATGGCATCTCGATAGTTCTTCTGATTCAATTTCACCCCTTTGTCAACAAAAAAAGAGGGGACTCCTTGAGGGCTCTGTTACGGCTGCCCAGACCATCACTGAGGTCGGGCATTGCTTCCTAGTCACCACACGGGATCCTTCGTCCCCATTCTTCGACCGAATTCGATCATTTTGGGAGTTGAAGTGGTGTTCAACATCGAATATCTTCTCATTACTGAAAAACGAGGTTTGGTAGCGTGCCATCATGAATGCGGGAAAGAAGAGTCTTGGATCTTTTGGAGGCGTTTGTCAACAACTTGAGCAGACAGTTGGTGTTTTTTGACACCATAAAAATTATAAATGATAAATAATGATAAAGATTAATGAGTAGGTGTAAACAAACGACAAATATCGAGGACAATTTTCAACAATTGATTTTGAAAAAAATGTAACGCTGAATATTGATGACCCTGTACACTCTGTAATAATGTTGACTTATATTCAGAAACATTATATATGAAGCTCATTTTCCAGGCAGGGAGTTTTTCAACCGATGACGACTGTGAAGATATGACGACTGTTCCAGACTGTAAAAATATAATCCGAAAGCTGCAAATAACTCTTACAGGATATGCCTTTCAGAATTAATCATCCGCGATTAATCTTTTCCTCTCTCATTATTACCATACTAAAAATCTTCCTACATTCAGTGCATTCGGGGATGACATCTAGTAGGCCACAACTCTTCGGAGAAAACTCGCTTACTTGTATATTAAATTGCTGAATGGGTTAGCACTAAATACGTAGACAAACTCGCAGCCTTCTGTTCTGTCCGCGTAGTCATGATACTGAACTGAACTGCACAATAATATTTGTGACGACAGCGGTGAAAATAGTTCAGTCTGTGATACAATTGCCTTCTGTAGCTCCATTCACGACTAAAGTGATCAGTAATTATGGGTCGGATCCGACTTTAACTCAATGAAATTATTTAAATAGTCATAATCATAAATCATAAAATATTTTTGAGCCCTGTACGCTGAGAAGTTGCCAGGGTTAAGAAGTTCATAATGAGCATTAATTGTTGCCCGACGTGTACCGGGGCACACGTTACTTGCGTGGGTTAAAATTATGAATATTATTCAATTAAATTAAAATATATATGCAAAAACAAACTGGCATCGCTGAGAGAGCAAGCAACGTTTTTTCTATCAAGGAATAAATTGGAAGCGAGAGTAGAATATCAGCATCGTCCCGGCAGCGGCTTTTATATAGGGGACGAAATCGTGACTCCGTGAGAACCTACCTATCCCAACATAGATAAATATATTTAAATATTATTTTTAACGTGCCAGTTGCGCGCAAATGAACAATATTTTGCTAGATTTCCAGAAAAATCTTTTAGTGCAAATTGCCGTACAGGGAATTTATGCTGCGAAGATGAGGAGGAACTTCACTGGGGGTGGCTGTGCTGCTCGGGGTAGGGGGTGGCTGCGAGTCATGCTACGGTGATCGTAAGTCATGCTACGGTGATCGTGAGTCATAATACGGTGATCGTGAGTCATGATACGGTGATCGTGAGTCATGCTACGGTGATCGTAAGTCATGCTACGGTGATCGTTAGTCATGCTACGGTGATCGTGAGTCATGCTACGGTGATCGTGAGTCATGCTACGGCTGTCTCTTATACACATCTAGATGTGTATAAGAGTGGGATAATATTGAGCAGTGTTGAATATTGGAGTGTGTTGATATTTGAGTGATATTGCATACTGAAGAATGTTTTGTTTTGGGAAATGTGTGAGAATGCTGGCTGCTGGTGAATATTGAAAATTATTTTGCTCGGGCAATGTGCGAGGGTCTTGCAATTCTGGAAAATATTAGAGAATGTTATGGGTAATTTGGAAAGTCGGGGTTGAAAGTTTTATTAACTGATATTATTCCCGTTTCAAACTCGTGATTACTTGTCACTTGCTTCATTTGTGCCGCGATGATACATGTCTAGTCTGCTCATATATATATAGCGTACATCGATTCAAATGACCCCCTCCCTTCCCCCCATAGAGGGGGGAAGGGAGGGGGCATTTTTTTAACGCATTTTTCAGATTCGGCCGTGTCTGTCCCGAACGTATCAGGTACCGAATACGCGCGCCCCACGATCGTCCCAAGCTCGACGGGTATTTCAAAAGATTCTCTTTCGGCGCTTATTTCGCTCCGGCAACCGGAACCTAAAGCGGACATAGAGCTTCTAATTTACACCGCAAAATGAATTTGGGGCGACCCTGAGCCAGCGGCTGACAGGCATCCAAATTTTGATAGGGTGGCGCTGCAGAACCAAAGTTCTGGAGGTTCAACCTGCAGTTGTGGGTCGTCAGAACTGGCAGTTCCTTGCACTCCTGCGACGGTACAAGTCAACTTATACTGAAGCATAGCGATGGTAAATCTCGCTGCGTGCAATCTATTTACGTTCCATCTTACTTTATATAAATTTCATTAAATCAATTAAGTATTTTTTAGAATTCACACTACGGAGATACTTCTGGCGCCCAATTAAGACAAGATACGTGGAAAAAAACAAGAAATGGGGAAAAATACCATATTTCCAATTAATGGATCAGTAAAACTTAAATTTTATTTTAAAATTGCAGATAAATCATGAATTTTTGAAGATAAAACTTTCACAAGCATATTTTTTGTGGGTTTTGCATTACTTTTGAACAAATCAAAATTTTCTTGAGTAAGAAAATTAATATTGATCCATCTCGGTATTGACAGCTTGATGATTATGTCGGGCTTGATGATGCTGGGTCGCACGGTGGATGATGCCTTCAGTTGCTGCAGGAATTAGTCATTTTATCATCGCACTCTAGGAAGAAGATATCAGTCGACGCTGGTTCCTGCCACAAAGCTCCGTCTACAAGTCAAGATACCATCGCGTGGATGATAGTAGTTAACTGCCCCACCCCCGAGGCAAGACAGTTTATCTTCCCGAGAGATGACAGTTTATTCCCCGAGACATGACAGTTTATCCCCCGAGGCATGACAGTTTATCCCCCGAGGCATGACAGTTTATCCCCCCGAGACAAGACAGTTTATCACCCCGAGGCATGACAGTTTATCCACCCGAGGCATGACAGTTTATCCCCTTGAGACAAGACAGTTTATCCCCCCGAGACAAGGCAGTTTATCTCCCCGAGGCATGACAGTTTATTCCCCCGAGACAAGTCAGTTTATCCCACCGAGACATGACAGTTTATCCCCCCGAGACAAGACAGTTTATCCCCCGAGTCATGACAGTTTATCTCCCCGAGGCATGACAGTTTATCCCCCCGAGACAAGACGGTTTATCCCCCGAGAGAAGACAGTTTATCCCCCCCGTGTCAAGACAGTTTATTCCCCCGAGACATGACAGTTTATCCCCGTGAGGCATGACAGTTTTGCCCACATTCTACAAGGCTTGTCTATTAGAGGAATTGTTCACGTCAGAAACAGCTGAATTAGATATCGCCTATTAGAAATATATTACTTGGGCAGAATTGGAATTTTCTTAGCTTGTCCTTGGATTTATTGAGACATGAACTGAAAGTTACTTCAACTACCAGCGACAACTTACAATGACAACTAATTTTGTTTTATGCTACGCGTCTTTAGATTTTACTCAATTATATGAGAGCAATGGTAACCTAATCGGCTTCAAAATTATTTATTTGGAAGTTTTGCAGCTATTTTATTTATGCTGTAGCAGATTGTTAACGTCACCAGTTCAATATGTTAACTTGTTTGCCATTTTGTAAGTTTTTTTATTGAAATTTGAACATTGAATGTGACTAAATCATCATTTATGAAAACAATATGGTTTCTCATTTGATAATATACGCCAAATGATGATGATATCTAGAATTAAATTTTTTCTTGTGGAGTTCCGTTGATTTTGAAACCTGTTGTAATTGTGTGGATAACTAAAGTACAACGGAAAAACACGCCACTTCAACTGGTTTAAGGGGACCGTTATGGTCAAGAATGTAAAATTGTTGCTTTTCCGTTTTTTAGTATCATTTTAAAGCTCCAAAGGATGCGCAGCAAATGAGCCCAAAACGGGTCGCCTGCCGAAGACCACCACTGCCCTGGATGTAATGGACCATCATGATTCCTGCCTTCCGGAACGTAGCCTTCAACACTTCAAGCCGTCCGTATCTAGGCCGTGGGTCGAAGCAGCCCTCGGTCGAACGGCCACTGGTCGAAGGACGATAAATTTTGGAACAGAACTATGCTATCTGAAACCTAACCTCAGATGCGGTGAACGTAAAATTACGTAATTTAACAATGCCCGGAAGTCAGATTCGATCCGCGGCCTGGTGGTGCACGGAAGATTCTATGCGAGGCCGGAGGAAGACAAAGCCAAGTGGTCCACGGCTGATTGGTGGATGTCCGGAGAGATCCAAGGCGTTCGATTCAGGGCTTATCTGTGCACAAAATTGGTGGTGCACGGCTGCGCTCACGCCCAAAACCATTTTTGTGCGTTGATGTGTTCGTTCACGGCAGCCGTCGAAGTGCAAGTAAAACTTATACCTTCAAGGATGACAAATTTCAGTTTTTCGGCTCTCCTGAAAAATTTAAGTTTCGCACCTTAGAAATCGATCTCCTCCTATGATTTCCAAACTACAGCAATGAGAGATATACCATTCGTTTTGTAGGTAAATCTCTAGATACTATCCGATCGTTTTTTTTCGATTCCGTTATAGTTTGGATAATGTATAGGAAAAAGGGGGTCAGGGTAGGGGAAAATTACAATTTTTGGGAAAATTTTGGAAAATCCCCCCTCCCTCACGAATAAATTCGAAAAATGGTCGGCTGTATTTTAGATATGGTAGTTACAAATCGAATGACATATCTCAAGATAAATTTCAACAGTACCCCTTTTTTAGCCGTTTCTTATCAATTTCTCGATTTCTTTTTTTTTCGAAAAATTCACACGAACAAAAAAGTCATCGATTTCTGTTTTACACATGTGTACCAAGTTTCAAAACGATCCGTCCGTACATAAAAAGTTTTCGTTTTTGACCGAAACAGTCCCCTTAAAAACAATCGTCACGTTTATTATTGAAGACTGCACGACGGCGATCCTTCAAATGAATGATGAACAGATCTTCGTCTATTTAAAAACTTTTCCATCGTAATTATCTAATACTAAATCTTTTTAATTATCAGCCGGTGTCTGTAACCATTCATTTCACATGAATACACTCCTCAGAAACTTCTATCATTTCACTCAGTTACTGATAATTATTGTCTCCTTCACCACAAAAATTTAGCATATCTCTTTTGAAAACGTTTCGGAGACCAGCTCCATCGTCAGTTCGATAAATCTAGAACACAGATAAATTCAGGAAATTAGTTTGGAGTTAATAAAAAAACACACACAGAAGTTAAAAACCTAAATTTACAGACAAAGGGCAGAATAATAAAGTAAGTACCTATCTATTCACAATTTCTAATGGATAAGAACTATAGGCAGCGTTTAAACTAGGCTTCTCTTTAAAAATATACAATGATTCCAAAACACGCAGATCGGAAGCACCAGAACTATAAGCTAAAATATTGAAGTCAGTGTCGGACACCGGAACGTTGCACTGTTCGGCGTGAGTGCGCAAAGCCGAATGAGGAGGGCGCGATAGTAACTGCCCAGTCCTATAACTCCTACCTCTATGCTCAGCGACCCGAGTGTAAAAGTTGCGTGCCGTCATTCCAACGTACGCAGATGCACATCGTGCACAACTAAATTTATAAACTAGGGACGATCGCATATGAGGAGGAAGGATATCTTTGTACCTAAAAATAAGCAATCGACATCTGTTTAATAACAACTAGATTTTTTGTAAATTTCAGAGTGAGCTGGCGTCACATCGACAAACTCACAGCCTTCTATTATGTCCTCGTATATATATAGTCATGATACTAAACAGAGCTGCATTATAGTTTTTGGTGAAAGCGGGAGAGGAGGTGAGAATAGTTCAGTCTGGGATGTAATTGGCTGTGGTGCCCTTTCACTTGCATAAATGTTCAGTATTCATGCATATGAAACAACGTATATTCATTGTGAATAGTGATAAAATTGAAGTGAAATATGTAACTGGAATTTTGAAGCCCTGTGCCGTATAGCGCATAGGATTATGAAGTCGGGTAATACTGTATATCGTTACCAGCATGAACATCTGCGTGTTAACGTCGTTATCTCTCAAAATTTGACGACGAAACTCGAATTGATTAACAAGGCAAACTTTGGGCATCGCTGCTGCCCTATATCAGCAACAGCCGCTTGATGAGGCGCTTTTGTCCGACAGCCGCAGACATTTTAAACGCTCGGTCATGAAAAAGCATTCGGTGTTTAGCATTCCCTTTGCTAAATTGTTTAATAACTCGGCCAAAGTCGTGAGGTGGAATGTTCACGACGGCGATTGTGCTCCACTGGCGCCTCAGCCAATTAAATCATAGCGATAACTTGGTGAATGACATTCCTTATGGGAATGCATCTCAGTGCTTCGAAATTCTCTAAATTTTTCTTTCACAAACTGATCACGCATAAATAATTCTTGCGCCACATTCAAGAGTTGTTATTGAACGGATTTAGCTGTAGTGTATTTTATATGTTATATTATAGCAGAATATATTATATAACATGGCAGATGCGTCCCATGAGGGAAGTTAGTTTCTGTTTTATATATTTAGTGTTTATATTGGCATTTAATTTTAGGAAAATCTTTTCATCACAAAGAAATTAAACTTTTTGGTGGACTCGTACATTTTTCTGGCGTTTCCCCTACAGCTAGACTCGCTCTTGACAAACGCATCATCGCACACGTGGCAAGGAGCCTCTGGGATGCCAACGAGTGATTTAGTAACATATTTTGCACACCATATTTGTTTCTAGGGTTACGATAACCATTACTGGAAAATTGCAAGCAAAGCGGCCAACAACTCATAAAAGAATAATGCGTTTTTGTACGTTTAGGTCAATAATAGCTCGTTTATTTACGTTTAAGTTCAATCGCTCGTTCAATCTCGTACGTTTAAGGTGATGAAGATTGAAGCAACGAGCTGATGGGTTCGAAACTTACTTGTGCTAGTGAAAGTTTAGGGCGAAATCGATAAGGTGGACGGATTGTTAAGGAAGTATATTAGTATAGAAATCAATATGGTCTAATAAAAGCTGACACCGAAGAATTAAATTATATTTTACCTAATCCTGCAAGACGAATTCGAGGCATAAATTTAAACTCATGGCGCGGTCCACGAACGTCGAGGTTACGTACCCGCCTTCGTCTTCTAAATTCATTGAACGATACACTCAAAGAAATAAGTGATATTAAATATTACCACATCGATGGTTTCATTGCGTCTGCGCTGTCCTACGCATCCATGCGTTGCTAAGCCGGGTAGAAGCAGGGCTGTTCTCGGTTATATACCCATCAGCATTTAAGCAGATGGCTACGTAATTACATTATTGCAAGACGGCGGGATAATCTAAGGCAACAACTGATCAGCATCCCTAACTACTGAAATCTTAAACTTATGGTCAAGGAGAGGCACGGAAAGAACCAGGATATTCCACTCAGACGGAAAAGCTTTGCTAATAAAGATTCTTCGCTGAAATAAAAACGTTTCTTGTCCTCATGCGAATAAGTAGCGAATATTTCACCAATCCGCAACAAACCAGACTCCGCCATATTATCGTCACCGACATCACAAGGTTAATTTGGTCCAGTTCCTTATTTAATAACAATTTCTTCGTTATTTAAGTTTTTTATAAAAGGAACTTCACTCCGCTGGAGTCAGGAGTGCTGCTCGGGGGAGGGGGGTGGCTGTGCTGCTCGGGGGAGGGTACTTGAATAATAGGGACCTGGTTGCCCCGCTTCGCTGCTCACTCAAGTTTTGTAATGCGGAGCTTCAGAATAATTTAGTTTGTAGTCAATATTCGTACCGCTGCAAAGAGTTTCAGTCTAATGTTCAGGAAATATGTATAGCGGTTTTGTTCACTAGTTTTTACAAAGTTGTGAATGTTGATAATATAAATAATGAATCTACTTACAGCTGCCGTTTTAGGAGCGCTTTAGAGCAGACGTGCCTGCTGTTATGACTGCTGCGCATCTATGACACGCACTGGCAACTGACTGTAAAATGAAGGTCGTTTTCCGTTGGCGGTTAACGGAAATAATACAAGGTCAGAAAACCTGTTTTCTGCCGAGGAGTATACATTTAAGCTGGATCAGCTTCCAAGGCAAGAGGCATATTCTGCGCTGGCTATTTCGTTTAAAAATGAAGGAATTCGAAGTTCCAAAATTGAACTACCCAGGGCCACTATTTGATCTAGATTTAACACTCACCTTGAATTAAAAAATAAAAAAAGGACCAATGAGAATAAAACGATTAAAAATTAAATGCACGCTAAATTTTAACCATACGAAAACCAGCTAAGAAAAACTGTAAATTCAAAACTCTTCCTCGACTCGAACGATTGACCACCTATAGTCTCGCAATAAGTGCCAGAACATCACAAACTTCTTTGCAGTAAAATAAAATCTGTCATAACGTCTATATTTTATTAAGACGTCAGTAATTAATCACGGAAAAAGCAAACCATCTCCAACGATACACACTTTATCTCATTCATTGGTATCCGTATGAGTTTCATGAAACTCAGCCAGATCAATAAGTTTTCTGTTTGAAGAATGTATCAAAACGAATTAAATTTGGACATTTAATCACAAACAACAGCCGAACTAAAAGTCTCTTTATTATTTTATTATTGCTGACTTATAGTAGTTATTATATTTAGAAACTCTTCATATATTTATATCTTTTTTCAATGCTTGACGTTTGATGGCCGAGTCTTTTAATAAATGAGAAGCAGTATATAGTTCCGGCATCAGCCTCTGCCGTAACAGTTTATGTGTCGACAGCAGCACTACTGTCAGCTGAAGCTGTACCGGGATTTTTATTTTGATTTGGGCGTGGTGACCTTGAAAAGGAAATACAGGAGTCAGGCCTTTATGTCAGCTAACTGCCATGCATTAAATTTTCGTTTTTGTTATTAGGAGAAAAGGGAAACGAGGTCAGGTAGGTGCGATATTAGAACAAAGGCAAGAGGGTTGGGATAGTTTGTATTGAGGGTAGGATGAAAAATATAACTCAATACCCCCTGCAGTGAGTGACAGAGGGCACATTTTCTCGTCGACGAAAACGAAGTCACGGACGGACAGACAGACAGACAGACAGACGGACAGACGGACAGACGGACATGGCGAGCACAATAGTGCATTTTTTCCATATATGAGAAACTGCGCTAAAAGGGGAAGGTGAATTTCACTCCTAGTCGAATTTTGCCACTGCCGCTAATAGGGTTTATAAGACCACATGCCGTTACTAGGGTTAACAGGGACCACTTGCCGCTACTAGGGTTAACAGGGACCACTTGCCGCTACTAGGGTTAACAGGGACCATCTGCCGCTACTAGGGTTAACAGGGACCACCTGCCGCTACTAGGGTTAACAGGGACCACCTGCCGCTACTAGGGTTAACAGGGACCACCTGCCGCTACTAGGGTTAACAGGGACCACCTGCCGCCTGTCACTCTCCGTCAATCGCGGCCGTCTACTGACGGCGGCGCTGGCACCCCGGGCTGACAGGTTTAGGGTTGGGTTAGTGGGGCGTTTGAGTTGAAATGATGTGCCTTACCAGAGTGTGGTATATATTCAACATTTATAGGCGCACTAAACTCATTATATTCCTTATTCATTCATATCTTCATGCCATTGAAGCTACAAATATTTTTATTTTCAACACGGAAAATGAACCACTGCTTAGCCTTTTATTGTGTGAAAACTTAAATCTGATCAAATTTATTTGCTAAAATTTCTATTTTGTTCACAACTACAATTCTCCAGTTTGTTTCAATTGTATTTGGATCGATCTTCTGGAAAACTTAAAATCGATTTAAAATTTCTTCACACATCGATAGAAGATATTTCTCTTTGCTTTTTTCTATACTAGTAATGAAAACGAATTTCATTGGTAACTCAAGTATATTATGCGTTCAGATTCTACTCATCACTTCATGAAAAATTTTCATTTAATTGATAATTTGCTTCAGTACCGTGACAGTCAAGTGTCATGGTGTTCATGGCTACGCATTCTGCGCGGATTTTTCATGAATAATTTTTACTAGAAGTAATGATATAAATAAAAATGTATGAACGTATAGAGTTTCAGCAAAGGGGAATAACTTTTTGCCCGCCATTCGGTTAATTAACCATTCGGTTAATAAACTTCTAAGTTTACGTTCAAGTTTAAGTAAGTCTAAGTTTAAGTTTAAGTCTTGGTTTACTAAGGAGAGAAGTTGGCGGTTTTAGGCATTGAGTAGCCATCATATTTTCTAGTCAGGTACGTTGATAGGCCAAAATGAATTAATTAACCACTAAAAATAATCGACTCAAACCTAAATTTTCTCCTCCCACAGAAAACGATGGCAGCGTAAACATATGCACAAACATTTCCTAACTCTACCCACACCAACAGACGACACCTGGGCAGCAAAAGCGCGTGGTGTTCATACGGTAACGCAATGCTCATACATGCACATGCACACATGCGCTATAGGTTTACGCAAGCTCGTGTATACAGGTACGTGTAGAAAGACACGTAGACGCTGGTAATACTTGTGTTCTAGACTCAATGTCATGGAGGCTGCCACTAGTGGCCTCATCTCTGCCACTTTTTCATTGCCCTTATATTACAATGACGCGGCGGGAGATCGTCGGTACTGAGACTTATTCATATTCAGCACTAATCGGAGCATGAAAACTACTTTAATACATGGAAATGTTGCGATTAATATTATGTATATTGTCATTATTTAAAAAAAGCTCACACATTAACTATAATGTGGCCTCTATGTTAGTTCAAATAAAAATGATATAACCAGTCACACTTAAGACGATCCTTCAAGCTTGAGGCGGCTGATTAAAGCGCAATTGACTTCCAACCCCCAACCCCAAGCCATGGAGGAGCTCTAATTTCACGCAGAAATTCACCGATTTTCAAACAACTCCGTAAGATGACGAGTTACTATATTTTAGAGACAGGAGGAGGGGTTTAGGCCCTTGAGATTATCATCTTGCTATTAGATAAGGGGGAAGACTAAGCAACGTTATATTTTTATACCCATTGGGCACCAAAATTATTTTTAGCTACAAATTTACATATAAATATTTGCATACGCATTTTTGATGTACGATCAAATATGACAGGTTCAGAAATGTGGAAACAATTCTAAATGATAACAATATCAATATCCTCAATGAATTTTTTTTTCACAGAATCATCATTGACAACTCTGATATTTATACATAAAAAGTTATAAAAATATGAGAAATAGTCTCTTCTCCCATTTTTTGCACTTATAAAAGAAAAAATTTATTTGACGGGTAACAGAGTTAGGTTTATCCGAGAATTATTTCGAATTATCTCAACTGAATACGAGAATTGATCAAGACCTCACAGAATAGAATGAAGTTAGCAGCATAGTTTTGTATAGAGTGCATGCAGCATAGAGTCCTGGGGCCAGCATGCACCACTTCAGATTATTTAGGCGCTTGATAGTTTGAGATTATTCTAGATTATGTTCTAGATCACCACTCTAGATTATTCTGGTAGTGAGACACTTGATCAAGACTATAATATCCCCATTGGGCTGAATCAACTCCTGCTGAATTTTAGTCGATTAGTCATACCTCCTAATATTCATTAATAGTTTATTTAGGACCCAAAAATAAATAGCATATAACCTGTAAAGAAATTCCACAGCTTTAGATGTTTCATCGAGTCGAGTTGAATGAAAGCAACTCAAGTGTCGAGTCGAGACGAGCCATGTCGGGCCGTTTTTAAATAAATTGACTATGTATTTTAATTTTGATTTTAATATTTTCAACACGTAAAATAGCCAAAACCCACATTATTTTAGCTCAGAATTGTAGAGAATATAATGCCGTTTTATAATAAATTGACTAGGTATTTTTAATTTTGATTAATATCTTTAACACGCATAATAGCCAAAACCAACATTATTTTAGCTCAAATTTTTAAAGAAAATAACGCCGTTTTTATGAAAATTGTCTATGTTGGGTCAGGTCGGGTCGGAACTCCACTGCATGACTCGATCCTCTGCTACTTGTTATTGACAGAGAAAAAAGATCGATCCTGAAGTGCATGATCACTGATATATACGCGTGCGGTTAATGACCAGAGAATTCGTTGATTTATATTATCAGAGAGTGGAACAATTCTTCAGATGACGTTGGTAGATCGTAAGGCACAATTCAGGAAGTATTTTTAGTTTAATAACGACGTTTCGAATGCAACAAACATTAATTTTCAAGTTACAAGAAGCATTAAATATTGAAATTTTGGTGTAAATAGGTACATAATACTCGTAAATAGAATACTACAGTAAAATTTTGAAATACAAAAATCACTTTGAAAACAATCTCAGAGTTCAGACAAATCCGGTAGTCAGGAGAAAGATAGCTGGCGTCCAATCCGCAGCGACGAGGAGGTCAGCCATCGTCGGTCGGTTGATGTCAGACCACTGCTTGATGACAATGCTGGTGGGTTCCTTCAGCGCAATGCGAGTGACGGTCTGTCTGGTTGTGGGCTTGTCTCATGTGGTTCACTTGCCCTCCGGGTTGAAGGTCGCTAAGGCGACAGAGGCGCAGGGCCCTGGCTATTGATCCAATTTGTCCGATGTAGTCCATATGATGAAGAAGTCTACAACCTTCTATGAAGCAAAATTAAAATTATAGCTAACTTATTTGCACATTTTTATCTTGCATCGAAACTATTTTTTTAAATAAGGAAGGCATCATTTATAATCATCATAAGGAAGGCATCATTGTCTATCTACCATAAACAAATTACTTCACCAAGTGCCGTATCGAAGAAGCCGCTGATATTCTTATCTTCCGGTCATGAAGAAGCACAAACCGAAAAATGATATTTGTTTCGCTAATTTTTATAATTTCAGCACTGGATTGTTATCGTTTTATATCTCGAGCGTTATGATAGTTTGATTATCGGTAACAGGAATAATCATCAACTACATATTGATGAATATATCATATAGCACATTCCAAAGCTCTTAAGCCACAAAAGAAATATATTTAAATATCATGTGTATTTTAGGAAATTCAACCTGCAGGGCATTCGATTATTTTACTCCCGAGTTTTCTCTCCTCGTAAAAATTCAAACCCTCATCGCCGTCATCATTTATTTTTGTTGATCACTTTAAAATGCATGTGTTATTCATGTCATTGAATAATAATATGTAAGGAGTCTTTCATGATTTTTTGAAACTGTAGAAATCTTATTCTATTGTGAAACGCATTTGAAAACTAAGAAGCAAAAACGATAATTTTTATAATTCAATTAAACTAGTTTCATAGATCAGCTGTATTATTAGTTCAAACGACATTCAAAAGAACAAGTAAATTACACGAAGAAGATAGAAGCTTAAATAGCCAGGGGAACCAGGAACAGGTAACGTAAAAAATAATGGGTTATCTATGTCAGGCGTATGAGAACTTACTGAGGAACTCCTCACTGCATTGATAGCATTTGAAGTGTATGGGATGTAATAAACAATCAATTTTTTATGTAGAATAATTGGAACCTGGCGTGTGACCCGAACGTGCCGGTGGTGTGGGTGGCCCGCTGTTATGAAGCGCTGTTTGCCCCCCTGCATTACCAGCGTCTGACGCATGGAGGAATGAAGAATGATGACTAATTAAATAATCAAATGAAGAAACGAATAAATCATGAAAAAACTATTTTTTCGTCATATGAACAATGTTGATAAACAAGAGGACATCCCGGCGATTTTAGAATAGATAATGAAACTAGATAAACTATAATATTGAAGACTTTAGGACAAGAACAAGATCCTTGACTGTGATGGTAAACACATGAATGTCTTAATAATTACCATCACGAAAATAAACTGAATGGAAGGCGGGATACGACCCCAGTGTCTGTTATACTTTAATTCATATCAATCTGTTCTTCAGTAATTCACATTATTTCCTCCAGTTGCTGTTTCACGCATGTTCATAATTCATAATCATGCCCGAACAGACCGACTAAGAATTAATAATAACTCTACTGACAATATTGCTCAATTTATCACTATAAAGTATTCCCTTCAAAAGAGGACCGTTTTCTACGAATTATCAAATTCGTTCCACACAGAAAGTGTTTTTAGGCATAACTTGATAACTATCGCCCTCCTCAGCGTTCCTGATTTTATGTCTGCGGTGTGAAATGAAGTTCAGAGACTCTTTGTCGACACCCTATCGTGTAATACAGGGTTTATTTTCTAGAAAGAAATAAAAATAATTTTTTAATAAGACTAAACTAAGACTATGAACACAATGGACAAAAGTTGACTCTGTCCTCGAAGTTGTTTGACTCTGCCACGACCCTGGTAAATTTCTGTCGGGCGCAGAAACTGTACAGCGCACTCAAGCAGCGCCCTTTGCATGCCCTTGATACATCGCAACCGACGTAATCAACGACGAAGCTTCGTATTCACACGGCGCATTGCAGGGACGAAGCTTCGTATTCACACGGCGCATTGCAGGGACGGCGCTTCTTATTCACACGGCGCATTGCAGCGACGAAGCTTCGTATTCACACGGCGCATTGCAGGGACGAAGCTTCGTATTCACACGGCGCATTGCAGGGACGGAGCTTCTTATTCACACGGCGCATTGCAGGGACGAAGCTTCTTATTCACACGGCGCATTGCAGGGACGAAGCTTCTTATTCACACGGCGCATTGNGCAAATGACCCGCGCTCAATCGGAGGTCTATAAGTCACGTATCGTCCAATATATTAACGCGCGATATGCGTGGTAACATAATATCTGTAGTCTGCAGCTCACATCTCTATATCCTACATCCATCCTCTTACGGGCTTTTCGCCTCCAAATAATATGCAATATGAACTATATTCTCTATATCTAATAGAAATGGGATCTCTCCGTGGGCAGCATAAAATATAAACTTTTTGTTTGCAAAAGTTATTAGATTGCTACAATAGAGATATAACTTGTGAATAGGGAATTTGAATATCAATTTTTTCAACATAAATGTAGATTTGCTGGTTACGTTGCAGCTCATTGAGATTTTTAATCAACATCATCAGTAGTACTTCACTCAATATAACTACCCAATTTTGATAGGTAACTAATTTATTTATCCTGATCGATCGGCATCCAGCAGTTATCATCTGATGAAATAACAATCGGCAACTTGTGCGTTATTCATGTACCTTATTCATGTGACTTATTCCTATCAAGTCTTCACAATGTTGAAGGTACCGCGTAACAAAATATGCAAGAAGCAATTTAGAAGAAAATAACAGAAAAAGTTTACCAACATAGCTCAGAGCTACTTTAGATTAGGTTAGTTTCCCATCAATAAAAGCTATTCTCAAAATTGCATATAATGTATACAAATGAATCACACATTTTTTTGGGCATTAGATTCATTGAATTCAAGATTCATGAATATGACACATTCTCGAAAGATTCTATCTCTGTATGCCGTATCAAAAAGTGTTTGAGAAACCAAATTAGTTTCTACAACTATTGTTGAAATCCGGGGACGGATGTGTCTACAGAGGACGGAGGTTAGATAAACTTAAATTTTTATTAGCGATAAAATATGAGAAGGAAGAAAAGCGAAGATAAATAACGCTCTTAAAGACGGATTTTAAAATGTATAGAAATAGTATCCCTTAGTATTTAGTGGATCGTTTTTTAAAGGCATGAATTGCTATTTTTATGTTCAGTCAGCATTAAATACATTGATATGTTATTGTATTTTGCAATAGTTTTATTGAACTCAACTTAAGTATGATTGGAAGTCGAAGTCTTTTAATTCGTCTAACTCTAACAAGACAGTTAAATGTAGAACTAAAATGAACACACGATGAGGCTGTTTGACTAGACTGTGTAATTATATTAAGCTCATACGAGCCCAGGTGGCAATTGGGACCACCATTTCAAAAACGTCTAAACTCACGCCTGTTGAATTCATACAACCAAGGTGCACAAGTGAAATGAATAAATTTCAGGGCTTCGTTATAACTTTGTTACGTCGCGATAATTATTAGCTCAAATTTAATATAAAAATGACAGAATTTCCAGCCGTTGTGTGTCGGACATTATTTGAAAATGGCGCAGCAGAACCAAAGTTCTGGAGGTTCAACCTGCAGTTGCGGGTCGTCAGAGCTGGCAGTTCCTTGCACTCCTGCGACGGTACAAGTCAACTTATACTGAAGCATAGCGATGGTAAATCTCGCTGCGTGCAGTCTATTTACGTTCCATTTTATTTATAGACATCTGGCTTCTAAATTGTATTAAGTAAATTAAGTAATTTCTAAGATTTACACTGCAGAGATATTTATGAAGCCCATTTAATATATGATACGCAGAAAAAAATAAGAATTAAGGAAAAACGAACGTATTCCCATAGAATGGACCAGTAAAATATTAATTTTGTTCGAAAAATGCAAATAAATAATGATTATTGTTTAACATCATTATTGAACAAATACAAATTTTTTGAGTAAGAAAATTCATGTTGATCCATCTCGGAATTGACAGCTTGATGATTATGTCGGGCTTGATGATGCTGGGTCGCACGGTGGATGATGCCTTCAGTTGCTGCAGGAATTAGTCATTTTATCATCGCACTCTAGGAAGAAGATATCAGTCGACGCTCGTTCCTGCCACAAAGACAGTTTTGCCCACATCCTACAAGGCTTGTCTGTTAGAGGAATTGTTCACGTCAGAAACAGCTGAATTAACCGCTGCGATATCGCCTATTTTTTGCTGGGTCGCACGGTGGATGATGCCTTCAGTTGCTGCAGGAATTAGTCATTTTATCATCGCACTCTAGGAAGAAGATATCAGTCGACGCTCGTTCCTGCCACAAAGACAGTTTTGCCCACATCCTACAAGGCTTGTCTATTAGAGGAATTGTTCACGTCAGAAACAGCTGAATTAACCGCTGCGATATCGCCTATTTTGTATATAATACTTGCGAAGAATTGGAATTCTCCTGGCCTGTCCTTGGGTTTATGGCAACATGAACTGAAACTTACATTAACTACCAGCGACAACTTACAATGACGACTAATTTTGGCTTCATCTTACTCGTATCTCTAGTTTTTTTCCTGTATATAAAAACAATAATTTACATTCCTAGTAAACCTCATTCATAACTGAACCGGTTTCTTTTCTACAAGTCTTTGCAACGTTCTCATGAATAGGAGGACTGCATGTGATTTTGATGAGTTTACGGTGCAAACGTTTTTTCAGAGAGCTGTTCGTTGTAGAAAACTGTTCATATCACAAACTGTATACGGTTAAAAAACGACCGTAATTCAGTCATGCATTATTATTATGAACACACATAAGATGAGAAACTGCAGAGCATCTAAGAAATTGTTAAATTGTTTTTTTAAATCAAATTATGATTTCAAGATAATTAATAAATTAGAAATAATTTGATGCTACCCTAACATATACCGACGTCCGACATCGGAACGGCGGTGGTCAAGTAACTCACGTGAAGCCTCATGTCACGCATTTATTGTCCATTTAAATGAATGCTGAGTAAAATATATAAATTTTGTTCATCAGAACACTTGAGTGTCATGTTCATGAGGCCAAACTGAGTTTATTATGCAAGACTCCCGTTATGGACTAGATGGATAATGCTGTCAGTTTGATGAGATCAAATTATTTAGTTACTGAACAAACGTTTCTAAAATTATTAATGAGTGTGCAGCAAGAATCATCCTATTTCCGCAGAGAATCAGCAAATTTTCAGTGTAGTAAAAAATTTGGTGAGAAAAAAGTGTTAAATTTTTTATTTCTATGAGAGTAAATGTAATGTTTCGCTTTATGTGGAAAATATGCTGCAAAGAAGGCAGCTTTTTAGACCGTACACGGAATAAAACTTTATGTATATTGAGCAACTATTAGCGCTTGTTTAGAATATTTTGTGTGCCCCTGAGGCATAGTTATAATTAGTCTATAGATTTATCCTCTGTTTTGCAAACGTTATCGTCCAGACTAGAACGCTGTAACTGTGAACACACACGCGTAGAGAATAAGATACATATATGCACATCACTAATGTATATACTTTATTTCAATAACAAAATCTTCGTTTCTCCAATTCACACGACAGTGAATATTTGTTTCTTTGGTTTACGCTATAAGATTTTCGCTGTCAACGATTTTAAATCATTTTTTATAGCGTTCTGGTAAAATTACTATATTTGAGATTTCTGGCATGGTTATAAAAATTCATGGCAATAACACCAGCGTTTCTCATAGAGTATTAAAAAGTGCGTTCTTGTTTCCAATATCTCAACAATATTTAAACGCGAATGGTTGATTAACTCCTTATTCTGCTGAAATTTTCATCATGTCATACAGCATAAACATCGACCTGTTAATACTGATCATCAGATGCTACGGTTACTACAGCCGCAATGCTCTTTTTTGTCACACATGTCTTTTTGTATTGTTAACACAAAAAGAATTGGGTTGTTAGTGGTCATGCGTGAGGACTAGAATAGTTAGGGAAAGGAATGAATAGTTCCTTCTGATGACTGCTTGGGAATACCAGCATAATGCTAGTGTCTTTTACTTCCACGGTTCGCTTTAATTTCCTAAATCGAATGGTTTGGAAATATTTGAAGGATATCAACAATTTTATTGAGTCTCCATTGCGCGTATTTTTTCTAAAAAATTATAACTCTCTTAAAAAACGGGTCAGGAATAGACTAGGCGAGTTGATTTACTGTAAAGTGCAACATGTTATTCTAGAACATCGTCTGGAAATCCTTATAGTTGTTTGTATGATTAATCTTTGACTCGATGCGGAATTATTAAACTAGTCAATGCGTGGAAGAATTCATTCCAGTTGAGTGTTGACTTGTGAACTACATCGTCTATTACATACCGCAATGACGTAGTTATTGCAACGTTGGGCGTTTTCTACGAAGCGTTTGATAGAAAAAAAAATATTTGATGGCATACTGCTTCAAAAATTCAGGTTTTGCATGAATTTTCGACTCCGCTGATCAGAAATCTCAATTCAGTCAGACATGGTTGAAGAAACACGTGTAAGCATTGCAATGGGTGTATAGCGGTAATTTATTTAAATGTACATTGATGGAGGATACGAAGCATGATCCGAACACAGCACAAGTATTAAATTTACCATGAGGCACCCCGTATCAGACACACCATCTACCCCTGACCAATGTGACCATCTCCTACCCGGTCAACCACACCACCAACCCCCACCACATGCTCAAGGCAACCTCAACTCAAACTTACGCCGCACTTCAATAATAATGTAAATAATTCACGTATGGCTCTTACTTGCTAACTTGAGCTCAAGCTATAACTAATTGCGGAACTTGAGGTAATAAATAGGAATTCCTAATTTGAGAGGACACTTTGATTAAATTTTATACGGGCTTTCAAAACTCAAATGTTTTTGCCTTTTATGCACCCGCTTAAAGCGAGAACTTTATTTAACTTCAACGCAAGTAACTTTAGATAACTTGAGACGCGAGATCGAGTCATACAGTATGTCACACAAAAGACATTTCGCATTAAATCATCTATTGCATATTTAATAAATAAGCTGAATATAATACAAGAATATTTAAAATGGAACAATGGAGAAATGAAATGTTTTAATGAACACAAAATAGCGCTATTTACATTGTACAAATATCTTACACAACTAAATGACATAAACAATACTTACGTTAACTACTAATTAATTGAATGACTAATTAAACATTCGTTGAAATGACTTATAAAGCATGACATGCGTTTTTTTCTCATGACCTCGTTTGACTTTTCAAAAAAGGGCATTTGATTCATGCTCAATGGGTGGTCAATAAGTCACGTATAGCCCAGTAAGTTGATGCACAATACAATGTGATAATTTAGCGTCCCTGCGGTTCTCAGTCTTATATAGCACTCCCTACTCTTACGGGCTATTCGCCACTAAAATTTTATTTATTTAGACGACATTATAGTATTTTCGATACTCATCGGGTATTTTGCCGTGACCGGCATCAAATATGAACATTTGGCATGTAAAAATCATCAGATTGTTGCATGAGACGTGTGATCATATGAATGAGAAAATCAAAATGAATGTTATGATATGAATTCAAGTTTGCTGTCGATTGTATAGTAAACCGGGAATTTTGATCAACATCATATGCGGGAACTTAACTTTATACAGTTTTTTAGATTTTATTGGTAACTATCTTATTTTTTTGATCGGATTCGCATTTCGCATTCATCATCCGTTGGAATAACGAGCGGCAACTTGTGCGTTGTTCATGTAAAATATTCATATCAATACTCCGCAAATATGATGTTAACTCATAACAAAATATACGAGAGGCAATTTAGAACATATTAACAGAAAATGTTTCATTAACGGAGCTCGGAACCAAGATAAATCAGATTAAGTTAGTTCCCCATCACCAAAAGCTTATTTCGACATTGAATATAGTGTATGATGATAAATCACACAGTTTTTACACATTGGATAAATGAAATGTAAGATTTATAAATATGGAAATTCATTTAAATATTTGATTCCTGTATGCCGGCACAGGAAGTGTTTAGAAAAACGGAATTATTGTCTCTGGTTATTGCCAGAATTTGGGCACGAATTCCTCTGCAATTCGCAAAGTAAAAAATGTATTTAAAAGTTTTTAGTTAGACGAAAATGAAGGAGGAAATGTGGGAAGTCATGAAGCCCATTACCACGCATTGCGAATTATAAAGAAATCATAACCCTTGATTGTTCGTCTTGGAACGTTTACAGGTGCAGGATTTGTATTTTTTGTGCTCAGTCAGCATAGACTGCATTGAAATTTCCAGTGTTTCTGAAGTTTAATAGAACTCTGTTTCAGTAACTTGGGAAGTTGAAGTCCTTCAATTCGTCTAACGAGACCGTTAGACGTAGAACTAAAATGACCACACGATAAAGCTTTCTGACAGGACTATATAAATATATTAAGCTCATAACGAGCCCAGAAGACAATTGGGACCACCATTTCAAAAACGTTCAAACGACGTCCAGCTAGTTTCCAACAACTTCTATCTTCAAGCTCTGGAGAGCGACTGCGCGACGCGACTTGGCCTGGAGTAACAATGTTTAGCTGCACCTGTCACCCGCTGACGACGATTGGCATGATGTCAACATCAGAGTTGCCAGAGTTGGTACTTTATACCATTTAATTGCGACACAAATACACGAGAGCCTTAAAATCGTTTTAATTTTATAGTACTGAAATACCGGAAAATTAAATTGTTGCGTTGTAAATTACAATTTTATATATAAATTAGGGCCCTTCTTGGTATCGGCTGATTAGGCGGTTTTCTCTTGCCAATAATCACCTCCCGTGGCGGTTATAACTCAATTTATTTTGCCTCAACAACTAAAAAATTACACTAGAAGCGCTGCAGTCAACACTACCCAAGGTTCCGAGGGTGGACCTTGTTTGAGAATAGGTAAATGAATGTGAAGTAAAAATGTGTAAATTTCGTTCAAAATTTGAACTCATTTCATGAACATATACCACAATGCGACATAAATTGAAAAATTGAAATTGTAAAACTCACTCAAAACTTACATGTCCTGACAAAATACGCGGCGTGTCCGTAAAATAAGTTCCACGAATTATTTCACATAAAAAACTGGTTTAATTGCAAGGAAAAGTACATTTTTGGAAAGATCAAAAATTTTTTAATACTCTACATAATTGCCGTTGCGTTCCATGCACTCCGCATTCGAGGTATTCACTTTTTCAAACCTCAGTCATATTGAACTCTGCCGCCTTTTCGTGTAGAAAACTCATAGCCACATTGTGCACCTCTTCATCTGTCTGGAATTTGGTTGCCCCAAGGTTTTTCTTCAACTCGGGAAAAGATGGAAGTGACTTGGTGCTAAGTCTGGACTGTATAGGGCGGGTGGGAAGCCATTTTCCATCCAAATCCTTCGATGAGAGCTGTGGTTTGATTGGCGATGAGCGATCGGGCGTTGTCATGGTAAAAAAGTATACCTTTCGTCAGCGTTCCTCTTCTCTTGTTCTGAATTACACGTCTAAAAATTTTCAAAGTCACACAGTACCGGTCAGCATTGATTGTTGCCCGCGAGGAATTAACTCGCACAAAAATACGCCCTTTCGATCTCCAAAAACGCTCGCCATGATTTCTCCAGCAGACAGGATTTGTTAGAATTTCTTTGCTCTTGGCGAATGAGGATGCTTCAACTGCTTCAATTGCTTCTTTGTTGGTGTAACGTACCCAGGTCTCGTTACCAGTAACAACAGAGTCCAAGTCCAGATATTCATCTTCCGTTGTTCCATTAAAAGCGAAAAATTCTTGGGTTGCTTCAATCCGCTGCCGCTGGTGGTGTGCATTTTTGGTACCCATCTTGCGCAGACCTTGGAATAGCCTAAATTTTCAGTCAAAATCTAGTAAATTATGGTTTTGCTGACCACAGTTATTTTTTCACATAGCTCTCGAACTGTAATCCGTCGATCTTCAAGAATTACTGCTTCGACTTTGGCAATTGTTTGTCAGAAACCGATGGCCACCCTGCACGGGCGTCGTCGTGGACGTCAATTCGGCCATTTTTAAAGTTTCTGACCCATCTGCGCACCAACCCGGAGCTCATACACTCTTCTCCATACACTTGACAAAGTTCTTCGTGGATTTTCTTCGCCGATTTCTTCCTGGCGACCAGGAAACGAATAACAGACCGCAACTCGCAGCTGGCGGCAGACGCATGAGGAAGCTTCTTCGCTGACGCCTGCTGAGGCTATAGTTTATGTTATAAAAATTATCAAGGAGAAAACATTAAGTGTGAATCATTATTGCATCGAAGAAACGTTCAATTTGTGCAGGAATGAGCGACAGAATACGATTCAAATGCAAGGTGATCTATTTGGAACTATTCAATGTATTCTATTACCAGAAATTTTAATGAAAGCAACAACTACCATGTGTTAAAATTTTTTGATTCGAGTGAAATAAGACGTATAAAGGACAGTAAAAAATGCAAATTGACGTTTGATGGGAAGGATAAAAGAGGATGGAATAAGTGAACACACGTCCAGTCCTGACGCACAATGGCTTGAAGTTACATTGGGGCTTGAAAAAATTGCAAAAATCCAAAAGGAATCATCAGCATGAGACCATCCTCAGACTCAGCAAACATTACGGGAGGAAACATTGCATACTTGAAAGTCAACGTAATGATATGCCAATAACAAACAATGAGTAACTGGCCACATACACATTTGTATAGAGGCTGAAAGAAAATGTATCCATTATACCATGTATGGAAGTTGACTCTTAATGCTCCATGGGAGGCTCCAGACAAACAATCTTTGAAGAATTCAGGCATATGCTCTGTTTTCCAGTGATAAAGATTTACAAGACATTTAATGCTGTTTTATATATAAATGATCTAACTTCAAGATAGTACTTCACTCCTTATGAAACCTGAAATACCGCGCAGATACGTGACTTATAATAGATAGGTAAAAATCAATGCATTTATCCTTTGAAATAAAATTTTCATGCAATTCCCACGAGAGCTTCACTGGTCACTTGATTCTGCTTGAGCTCACGATTTCCTGCGCATTATTAGAGTATTGAGTAAAGGCAAGTATATATTTTATTACCTCACAAGAGCACTATAACAGAGGTCAAATGTCATGAGCTGATAATCATTAGGCCATGTTTAGCAATCATATCATCATACAATACGTTGCTCAGACTCAGTGCATGGAATGCCACAACACCAACAATCAACTTCCTCATCTACTGCAATAAATAATGAGCTGGTGTCTTACTTGACGCTGACACACGAGAGGCAAACCCGTGACTTAGGCGACTAACAAATGAATCTAAACTGCCCAACTAAAGGCAGTCGAAAGCAAGACGCTGCCCTTGCCTCCTTCACCAGTCAAGACTGACAGGATGCTCAGTATTAGAAATGTTTATGTAAATGTACTCAGTGTGTGAGGAAAGAAATGTTGTAAAATATTTAGAGAACAACATATTTTGCTAACCACCATTCATCTGCTCATCCTGCCATACATAGCAGATCCTCTATTGCAGTGAAAGGCTGAAATATGAATTAAAATATGTTTAGCCAAAATCTTAGTTGTTTCAGCGCTTGTAAAGAATGCAAAAGAAATAATACCTATATCTTCAATTAATATCAGTAACCTTATCACATGGGTTTTTAATGAAGCTTAATATGTTATCTTTAAAATTAATTAGAAAATTTTACGCAATTATAAATATTATTGGGTGTCATGACTGTATTATATAGATTCCTCATCTGCTATTTGGTCCTTCAAAATTCAAATTTGAAAAAAAAACTACAAAATTAGTGAATCTCAAAATTTGGCACATTTGTGCATACTAGCCTTAAAAAGCAAAAAATTTATAAACTTATATTACATTGAACTAAGAAATATGATACATAAAAAATTCCCTAAACCATCTTAACATACAATCAGATCAGATGAAAACTTAATTACCAGTCAGTTGTTAATTTTCAACTTAAGTTAATCTCATCACAAGTTCATACTTTGGGACCACAATTGGACTAGACATGAATGAGCTACACACAGCAAACAACTCCATGGCATTCATGAGAACCCATATACCAAGCAATGCTTGGCATGTGTATATCAGGACTAAGGCCCCTTTCACACAGAGCGGCAACTGCTGCATACATCAAATTCTACGCTGCATTAAAATCTGTCGTGTGTGAATAGCAGTGTATATTTTGTATGTCCACTGAGGTTTGCTGGTAAATACAGTTGCATTTTTTGAAGCATGCGATATTTGCCGCCCCATGTGAAAGGGCCTAACTTCACTAGCTGGCACAGAACTCATATTGCAATGAACTGCTGATCATCAAATAATAAATAGCTTTTTTATGACAAGATTCTTACTCGTTCGCTGGCAAACATAATTAGTAATGAACAAAATTACTGTTGACTAGTTTAAAACAATATACAATTAAGAATTAGGAAAGCAAAATAAAACTGTTGCACTAATAATGCAAAGCATTAATTCATTGAGCAATATGAACATTTTATATAATCATATTTAAGTGAATGTACCAATGCCAGACACAAATTACCTCTTCAAACTTTATTTGCAGGATAATCTCACACAAATTTGAGGAATAAATCCCTCAAGCTTTAGGAGCTAATTTGCCCAAGCTGAGAACCAATTCCTAAGATCCATGTGAATTTCATGCTTGACATTTTATTAAAATCACTAACTGCTATGTCTATTACAACTTTTTAATTGAATTTTTTTTTAACAGAATCACGGTAAATTTGGACTGACAATTTTTGCCACATTTTTCAACATTTTTTACTGCAATTTTTTCCACATTTCTGAAAAAATTAAATATATAATAATGTTAAAAATTCCATAAGCGAGACCACAGATTCTCGGTAGTAAATGGTTGAAACTGAAGTAACAGATTTATCTACAATAATTAATAATTAATTGATTTTGCAGCAGCGCTGCTGTAGCTGCAATTCTGTTGCTGTTATTTGTTGAAATGCATCTTTTACATTAAATGCAGGCAAATTTAGAGTTAGGGATCATGAAATGCAACATTATCACCAATACTGTATATTAATTGTGAAAAGTGCTAACTTTGTGAGAGAAAAAAAAATATTAAGATGATATCACAAAGTTCCTTTGGCAAAAGTGTGCACTAGCTTATAATGAACTATCGCAATTAACAGATAAAAATACTTAACCTATCACAATAATCAGGTAAAAATATATTCCTTTGGAGTTAACAAAAGTTACAGAAGTAGCAATTTATTTACTATAATTTATGTTCTTTTATTGATGTACTACAAGCAAATAAAATGCAATCAGTTACATATTATTATCAATGCAGAAAGTCTATCACTGATGAAACTCTTCGAAGCAGTTTTTTGCAGAGTTACAGCATAGATGCACTTTGCAGTGTTCACATTCTACGGCAGGTCTTGCTTCTTCTCCCTTCTTCGAGCACACTTGGCACCTGCCCCTGGACACATAGAACTGAGGCCAATGTACTCCTACATTGGACAATCTCACTGAAGCTGGAGTCGAGAAGTCACTCTTTCTACGTCTCTTGCAGCTTGCTGTTGGCTTTGTTGAAAATGTCAGGAGTCCAGTGCCAAGTTCTCTTTGGTAATCAAGGAGAGCAATCGTTGGGTGTCCAGCATCTCTATACAGTATGAATGAGTTGACTATAGCCACCATGTCAAGCAATCCAAGAAGATGCGATGCCACCATTTGATGTTTTTCCTCTTGATGCCATACAGTTGACGTAGTTGGTTATGCCTTTCAACCCCTCCAATGTGTTCATTGTAGTCTTTGATGGCGAGGTGAGATTTTGCAATTATTTTTGACCATTTTTTAGCTTATGGGAAACAGTCGATTTTTCAGTTCCATGAAAGTTTTAAATCAGATGAACTGCTTTTGAGTCCATCCACATCAGCTCCAAATCCAAGTGAAGCTTCTCTGCAGGGAATTTTTGAAGTACTTTTCCCAGTGTAAATATCAAAGTCATACACTTAGCCTTCATCGTCAGATAAACAACAGACTTTGTAGCCTCTTCTGATCGGCTTTAGCAGATTGTACTGTTTCAGGCTGCTTCTTCCCTTGAACTTTATAATCAATTCGCCAACCAATAGATGTTCTTGTGGGTCTCTCATGACATCAAAATTTTGCTTCAAGATGTTCAATAATGGCCTTACTTTGTAAAGTTCGCCTTGTTTCTGTCCATCTTGCTGTTGTCATTGAGATGAAGGTGGTGCAGTATTTTGTAGAACCTGTCTCTTGACATGGCTTCTTTTAAGCACTGTACTCCAATGTCATCTCCAGTCATCCAGTATGAATTAATTGTTGGACATCTGTTGTATCCCATTACTATATTGATGCCAAGGAATGTTTTTATTTAATCAACAGATATATCTGCAGCCATGCCTGCCTGAGTGCATTTGAGATTGGCATCATAATGAATTTTATTGAGCAAATCATTATCAAAAAACAAACAAAAAAAAGAATCAAGAGGTGATGAAATGTCCATGTAACTTTCCTTGTAGTCAAAGAACTCAATGTTGCTAGCTTTCTCATCTTTTTTCCTCCACTTTCTTTTGACATTTCTGCTCAGATTAGGTTGATCTTGCATTGTTGAGATGCAGCTATCAGTGGCATTTTCTTCAGAAGTGATCTGTATCACAAATCGTTCATCGTCAGATGAGGCTGCTAGATCGTGAGAAAACATTGTAATGTTTTTCTTTGCAGGCTCATGGTCACTCTCAATATCAGCACTAGAGCTGAAATCACTTTCAATTTCCTCCAAGAGTGACGCAATTTCCTTGTTTGTTAGGTACCTCCTCGTCATAATTACCTGAAAAGAAAACACTCTGTTACAATCACTGTTATCATAAGATATAATTCAAGAAAATTAGATTTTTCTGAACAAGTTTGTCACTGAAATACATAATCTGACATATCTTATCTAGGTCAATATATATAATAAAATGCAACTAAGTGAAAAAATTTGGGATATAAGTCACTAAATCACATACGGTATACTGAGTTTTCTGCGGCATCTGATTGCTGCTAACCACATCAGGTGCCAGATGTAGCTTTGTTTGCATTGGAGCTAACCACGTCAGATGCCAGATGTTGCTATGTTTGCTGTGGTGCTAACCACGTCAGATGCCAGATGTTGCTATGTTTACTGTGGTGCTAACCATGTCAGATGTTGTTATGTTTGCTGTGGTGCTAACCACGTCAGATGCCAGATACCGCTGTTTGCTGTGGTGCTAACCATGTCAGATGCCAGATGTTGCTATGTTTACTGTGGTGCTAACCATGTCTAATACCAGATGTTGCTATGTTTACTGTGGTGCTAAGTGCTAACCATGTCAAATACCAGATGTTGATATGTTTGCTGTGGTGCTAACCAGGTCAGCTGCCAGATGTTGCTATGTTTGCTGTGGTGCTAACCAGGTCAGCTGCCAAATGTCACTATGGTTGCTGCGATGCTAACCGCATCAGATGCCAGATGTTGTTATGTTTGCTGTGGTGCTAACCATGTCAGATGCCAGATGTTGCTATGTTTGCTGTGGTGCTAACCACGTCAGATGCTAGATGTTGCTATATTTCGGTGAATGAGTTTTTCTCATATGTCCCTGTAGTTAGTTGTGCCTCGAATGTTGTGCTGTATACGAGTTATATGCTAAACCAGTAAGCATGTCATGTCAGTCCCGTCAGTCACAAAGGGGTTAATGCAAATGATAAATTTACCTCTTTTTTATAGTTATCAATTGGTTCCTCCTTCACAGCTATGTCCTCTTCTCCATCTCCAGGCTCCTCTTTGATGTAAACTGCCACCATTTATAGGGGAGGCAATGACCCACTGGCCTCTGTAGCTGAATAAATTTACATAGATCAACATCATGAATAAACTTGAACATGAGACAGCAAGACAGTTACAGATGACAAACAATGTGTCACAGCTCCCACAAAATTTGGGGCAGTATCTTCAAGTTAGTAAATTAAATAACTTTTATTTAATCATAACAAGAATACTATTTTCAATTATACATGATTGTGAGCAATATATGAATCCCCTAAGTCAGCAGCTCAACACCAGACTCAACTTTGCAAGATTCAGAAGACATTTGGGTGCTCAGCTCAGCATGCCAGCAGCTGTTGACTGCATCATCAGAGACATTGTGCATCACAACACTGCTCGCCTTCATTTTATTCATTATGATACTCATTGAATTTTGGAGGTTTCAAGTTAAACTAAAGCTTATTTGTGATACAAAATAGTTCAATAGGAACAAAGTTTAAGTTATAATTGAAAGCAACTCAAGTGTTGGCAATCATTCTGTGAAGACATTTTTTGATGTTAGAAAAAAAACAAGTTTGTATGCAGTACACTGGCATTATTTAGAGTTAAAGAGTCAGTGTAGCAAACTTTAAGTGGAGCATTGAGTAATGGCGACAGCATATACCTCTCTAGATTATTTAGGTGTTTAATAGATTGGGATTATTCTAGGTTATACTCTAGATCACCACTCTTAGATTATTTAGGCATTTGTGTTATTTAGGTGTTTGTATGGTCTAGTTAGTGCGACCCTTGATACAGACTATAACATCCCTTTTGGGCTGAATCAACTTCTGTTGAATTTTAGTTCATTAGTCTTGCTCCCTAATATTCATTAATAGTGCATTTAAGACATTAGTACCATAACTAGCATTTAATCTATAATGAAATTAAAGAGTGTGTGAGCTTCAGATGTTTCATCTTGATGATAGACCTAATTTCAGCAGTGACCTAAGAAGCCACTTGTTTTCTTACTTTAGCAAACTATAGGAAAAAAAGTGTAGTTAATTTTGGATAATTGGGATAAGCAATACTGCAATGTTAGTATAGTATAGTATCTTCGGCATTGAAGAATAGGCATAGATAGGTTAATGTAATGTTAATGTAATGCATAAATATATATAATGGAAATGCTAAAATAAGAAGTCAAATTTTCTCACTAAACTTTTGAATATTCCTATCATTGATGAAGCAATAGGGATTTTTTCCAGAGTTAGAGTAGAAGCAAACCCCATTTCAAAATAAAATGTCATCAAGTAATTTGCCAAGTCATTCAATAATTGCTGCTTCAGCATCAATTATACACGACAGATATGATTATACACAGATATGATTGATAGGTGTACTGGGCTTCTGGGTTGAGATTTTTGTGGGTAAACTAATGACTGAGTGAGAATTGCCAATGAATGCAATGAATATGACTGCTGGCTGCGGGTTATGAAATTTTTTAATTAAATCCCCACAAATGAATTTTTTATAATTTTCTCAATATTTCAAAGAACTTTGAGTGGGATAGATTGAAATTCACCAGCTACCTCAGATCAGCAAATCACAAGTACAAGAATTGGTGACAGGGCCTATCCAGACCTACCATCAAACGGGGTAATAAGGAATGGGCGGGGTAAATGGGGACGGTCATCCCACATTTCAAAGAAATGTTGTAGCAGCTAAACTAATAAAAAAATTGCAGAACTAAAATCAGTCTAAAGTTCAACATTTTTACTATCTATGTTGCATAAAGTAAGTTAAGAAATCATACATTTACTAACTCCAAAAAATCCCTGAATATTTTTTGGACAAAAAAGTGAGATTTTAGAAAAGTACCTCTGCTAAAGGTCTGTAGCAAAGAAAAAATATTTGCCATTTTGAAAAATTTTACTTTCATAAAAGTGTTGGTTTTAAAATGTGATGGACGAAATTTGCATATCTCATTCTAAAAAATGGCGGCCTTTTCCACAAGATGGGGTAATAAGGGACACCCCCGCGGTAATTAGTGACACTCCTAAAAATGCATTTACAGTAGAACCTCAATCAGTACAGGCTCTAGTTAAAAAAAATCAATTAATAACAAAAAATTTGAATGCAATTGCAATGCTAAACGAAAAATTAATGCATAATTGATTATCACAAAATTGCACATAGAATGTCAGAGATAGAATTATGCACTGGGCAACATAGAATGAAAAATAATTAACCTAAACTTTGATTTATTTCTCCAAAAAATATGATGGTTGTCACTAAAATATTCCTTTTGGTTTCAGGTATGTTTTTTTACAATCTTTTTTTGTTTTAGCGAATTCACTTGACCCAATTAAAATGGTGCAAAATTACAAGCCATTCTGTAAGCTCAAAGATACAGAAGAAATGTTACTGGCTGCTGATATGAAGCTTGCAGTGAACAAGGTCATTGACAATGCTCAGTGGCATGTCCATGGATACAGTAATATAACACCATAATGCAGTAATGTATGGATAATGTAATATCATATCTATAAAGGGAAAACAAGTACTACCTAAATATCACAGAAACTGTCATTTATTCAAATCACAGAATATGTCATTTATTCTACAGCTACATCATCTACAAAGGATGCAGAGGACTTAAGAGTACTGTCAACCGGGGCTACTCGGGACGATTTCGAACGTTTTTCATTCATAACTTCTTACCATGAAACATTTCATAAACAAGTTTAGGCTCATTTCAAAGCTCTTTGAAAGAGCTACCGCATGGCTTCTCCAAAAAAATTCCATATGCTATATGTAAGATGCCATAAGCAAAAAGAGAGTGTCCTGTGTAGCACCGTCAAATGGGGCTACTTGGGACACTTGGAATAAAACTTAATTTTAAAACATTTGAAGCGTGCAGAGTGTACTCATCCATTACTAACAGTAATCTGAAATCCTCCTCTTTCATTGTATATGATGTAGAGGTAGAATAAATGAGATTTTCTGTGATTTTTACTTGTTTTTCCTTTATTGATATGATATTACTATATACATTAATTACCGTATTATTGATGCAATATTACCATATCCATGAACAGGCCATTGAGCATTTCAACTACCTTGTCCACTGCAAGCTTCATATCAGAAGCCTTATAGAATTTTTTCTGTATCTGTAAGCTTACAGGACGGCTTGTAATTTCACACCATTTTAATAGGGTTAAGTGAATTTACTATAAAAAAATCATGAAAAACATACCTGAAACAGAAAGGAATGTTTTAGTGAGAACCATCATATGTTTTGGCGAAATAAATCATAGTTTAGGTCAATTATATTACATTCTATGATGCCTGGTGCACAATTCTATATATGACATTCTATGCACAATTTTGTGATGACTGATGATGCACTAATTTTTTGATAAGTGAATTTTTTTTTGCTGAGCAAGGTAAATGTAATCAATATTCTTTGTTTTTAATCAATTTTTTTCTTAACTGGAGCCTTTGCTAAATGAGGTTCTATTGTAAATGTGTTTTTTGGGGTGTCCCAAATATCCCCGAGGGAGTGTCCCGAGTAGCCCCGCCATGCAGAAATGGCCGCCATTTTTTTAATTAAGGTATGTAAATTCTGCAAATAAAGTTTTCATGCTTACACTTGTCTGCCACTTTTTTCTCAGCGAAATTTTTTAATTCGGCAAATCTTTTTTTTACTACAGACCTTAGCAGAAGTAACTTTTCAAAATATCATTTTTCAACATTTTTTCAGGAATTTTTCAAAGCTAGTAAATGTAGTATTTTTTAACTTCCTTTATACTACATACCGTAAAATGGGGTAACTTTGACCACTTTTTTTCAAAATGATGCCATTTTTTACTAGATAAGTTAAACTTAAATTGAAACATGTAAAATACAGGTCTATATTCTAGCTTTACTCACCATAAATTGGCAGCTCCTTCCTCTCATAGTTTTGATGTAATTTAAAAAAAAAGTGATGGTCTTTGTTACCCCAGCTCTTGGGGTTTCTTTGACTGGGTGGTATAATCAATTTTATTTTTTGGTAAAATAACTCCAAATAACTCCAGGTTGTGGTGCATTGAAGTAGAACTCTTCTAGTTACATATGCAAAAGACAAATTTTAGGAAAGTGTCATAGTTTGCAAATGGGGGGAGCCACCCCCCAATGGGCGAAATGTGACCACCTAATGGCAGCCGTGACGGGTAACATTGACCGGTTTGGAAAGTAAGTTAAAATTACCATATATAAAACTCTGTAGAGTCTGAAACATGAAGAAAATAACATTGGTTGGTGTATCAAGCATAAAATATAATATGTAGGTACCTATGGTAATTTTAACTTAATTTTCAGGCCGGTCAATGTTACCCCGTCACGGCTGCCATTAGGTGGTCAAAGTTCCCCCATTGGGGGGCAGCGCCCCCATTTGCAAACTATGACACTTTCCAAAAATTTGGCTTTTGCATAGGTAACCAGAAGAGTTCTACTACAATGAATCAAAACCTGGAGATATTTTACAAAAAAAATAAAAAAATTGCAGGGGGTACACCGACAGGCTTTAAATAATAGCTCTTTTTTGTGGGTCACATTATTAATTTTTTAACCTATTAGATATGCAAACTTTTTAAATCTTTTGATTGTGTTACATAGCCTCAGTATTAGGCCTTTAATGGCCATGGACAAAATTTTTCTATGACAAATCGTTTTTGAGTTTTGGGGGTTTTTGTTAAAATAATGAAAAGTGGTCAAAGTTAGCCCGCCGGTCAAAGTAACCCCATTTTACGGTAGATAGGAAAAATGTTGTCGTTTACGCCACTATATTTCCAATTAGTTTCAAAATTCCAATTAGTTTTGTTACTAAAACAGTTTTACGCCATGTTGGAGGACTGTCCC
Source organism: Hyalella azteca (assembly GCF_000764305.2). Classification (NCBI taxonomy): domain Eukaryota; kingdom Metazoa; phylum Arthropoda; class Malacostraca; order Amphipoda; family Hyalellidae; genus Hyalella; species Hyalella azteca. Next base: position 44,013 of record NW_025945187.1, on the reverse strand, counting down.
GAGTTACCCCGCCCATCCCGAGTAGCCCCGGTTGACGGTACTGCTATTACAGTAATAGATGAGTCATGAGTACACTCTGCATGCCTCAAACATTTTTAAATTGTTTCATTTCAAGTGTCCCGGATTACCCTGTTCCCAAGGGTAATGAGGGACGCTTTTATTTTGTGTCTGGCACCTTACAAAATATGGAATTTTTTTGGAGATGCTATATGATATGCTATTGGATTGCAGATATTGGAAATGCCATTTTTGGCGCATTTTCTCATTCATGAAAAAATGCACTATTGTGCTTGCCATGTCCGTCTGTCCATCCATGACTTGACGTTTTTGTCAACAAGAAAATGAGCTCTCTGTCACTCACTGCAGTGAGTACTGAGTTATATATTTTTTGGAGATGCCCTTGCAAAGGCCATTAAAATGAACCCAAACTTGTTCATGAAATGTTTCTTGGTAGGAAGTTATTAATGAATAACGCTCAAAATCGTCCCTTATTACCCCATTTGATGGTATTTTTCAATGCCAAAGATACCATACTATACTATCTGTCACAGTTTATTTTACATAAACATATTCTACAGAAATTAACATTATTTTACTCAGTTTCAAACAATTATTGTCTCCTTCATTAAACTTGAGGAAAGTGTCATAGTTTGCAAATGGGGGGTCCTGCTTCCCAGGTGGTCTAAGTTCCCCCAAACGGGAGAACTCTGACCACCTAATGGCAGCCTTGACAGGGTTAACATAGACCGGCCTGGAAATTAAGTTAAATTACCATATATAAGACCATATAAAACTGGAGTTATTTAACCAAAAAATAAACAAATTGGAGGGGGTACTCTGACAGGCTTTAAATAATAGCTTTTTTTTTCATGGGTCACATTTTTAATTTTTTAACCTATTAGATATGCAAACTTTTCAAATCTTTCTATTGTGTTATGTGGCCTCAGTATTAGGCCTTTAATGCCCATTGACGAAATTTTTCTATGTCAAATAGTTTTTGAGTTGTGAGGGTTTTTGTTAAAAAAACGAAAAGTGGTCTAAGTTACCCCGCCAGTCTAAGTTACCCCATTTTACGGTATGGTAGTTATCATATGCTATCAAACATTAATATTCAATTATGGTTTTGAAATTCCTCAATGTTAAGCAGTAAAAATTGGTACTCAAAATAAATATTGTTTTCTACAAATTGTCAATTTTCCCCTCACAGAAAATGTGTCCAGGGTGCACTTACCACCTTTCACACTTGCAACCACCAAGATAAGTTCAACTGAAAATATCTTCAGAAAGACAAGAAATTTATACATAACCAGCAAGGTATGGATGAACTGTATATGGCTTTTGCAAAGTTAGCGGAAAATGGAAATGGTAATAAGGTCAACAAAAGTTCTCCAGTGCAACTCTGGCCCACGACTCAGCACTCAGCAGCACTGATAGAATTCCACCCTGCAAGATCAGCCTTCAGTTAATGCATTTGAATTGTAAAAATTGCCTATGTTGACCATGCCAAAGTATGGACCCACCACCAGCACAACCTGAAATTTATGACATCCTGCATGGAAGGGACAAAGGCACAGGACATAAAATTATATCACTGCATACCAGAATAGCCACAATACCTCATGCAGCTACCATTCTGTGTTTCCAGGAACAGTAAGAGCCAACAAATTATGCCATATGTATATTATGGTTTTCTAGTTTTGAGCATTGTTACACATGAACAGACATCAGGTTTCTGGCAGTAAATAAAAAGCTTAAATTCTATCAGATTGCTTTGAAGTCCACAACAATTAAATGGAATAATCACAATACACGGCTCTAGTGGTGATGTACATTTACCTGTTAATGAAGTCACTTAAAAATTTCTCACCCCCAATCCATCCAGATGTCTTATTGCCCAAACTAGCTGTAATGAGTAATCTTATGTTTTTATTACCATTAGGACAACCTGACTGTTTTTATTGATGGAGAGACTATCTTTTGCTTCACTTGTGAATGGAGCAATATCAATTATGGGGTCAGGGGAAGCAGGCAGCAAGCAAGGCTCAAATGGAACTCACTGAGCCTGCTGGAAACCATTCATTTAGCAAATAATCTCCAACAGATTGATCTAAGGAGACTCACTTAATAAAAGAGGTCTTTCCTTTACTTTTCTCTTGCCAGTTTCAAGTAAAATGCAAGATTCTTCCCACTTACAAAAAAACTCACGGAGAGCTGCTGCAATAAGACTCTCCATACAACACTTGCTCTTCATCAGGTCCTCTTGCAGAATGGCCTTAAAATCCAGCCACTTTCTTACTTAAGTTAAAGGTTAGTGAAGGAGGGCACAAGCAGCTGATAGAAGCTCCCTCTGCCAACTGACAGCACCCTACCAAAAGTGGGCTGAGAACTGCTAGTGAGAGAATCTTGGTGTATGGCAAGAGGGCCGAGGGCTGATACATGAACAAGTGCACATATATTGGATCTGAAAATCTGAACAATAGGCTTTCCTTTTACATTTAGCTGAAATTTTGAAACTGATTGAGTTACCAGACTGGATTGTTCTATATAAAATATGAACCATCATTCCTAACATTTCACCCAGTTACCCAGAGCGTTGTGGTAGCACAGGTGGTGTGTGGCCAATAATAGCAAGTTAATAATAAGAATATGGAGGGCAGAGGATCTTAGCATCAACATCTGACATTTTAATTAGCAAATTCCAGCCTGTTAGGCAGCAAATAGTTTGAGGAGACCTGCTGCACTGCAGGAAATTTTTGGCTATTTCAGACTCATTGTGAACAGCGACAAGTCTGAAAGATTAGCCGCTGGCTGAGGATTGTTCAGTCAACTTTGTAGCTGCAAGCGGTTTTTCCACAGCTCCAGCCCTGACTGTGACAATAGGGGCTAGGACACATGCTGAATGGAATCCACCACAATATGCACTGGGCCAAGCAAAGCAGTGGCTGTACAGTGCCTTGGCAAGTTGGCAGTGAAGTTTGTGCATTCAGTCTTGCTGCAGAGTCCAGCACAAATACTGAAATCGACATCTCTTCATTCTCTTGTCTGCAGTTCTCTGGAAATTGGAAATATTTCCATTGGGCCAGCATTGATAATTAATCTGGAATATCAGGCAAGATTCTTTAAAAATCACAATGGGCGATATTAAAAAAATTACAGGCAAATCTGTTTTGTTTTCTATTTATTAATGGATACTAATGTAAATTGTAAAATAGGGTATGGAAACAGCAAACAGGTAACATTTTCCATTACCACAGAGGTTTCTATCTCATCCACAGGTGGCTTCTGCCAATTTCCCAGTTTGGATTAGAAACATCTCATAGGAGAGTGCACAAAGGGTCTCGCTAGAAAATGCAAAAAAAATCAACATAAACTGCTTCTGGAAAAAGACTGGAATCTTCTAGCTTCTATCCACAGTGCCCAGCAAAAACCACCATGACACCATGAGTCTTTAATTACGGTTTGAAAATTTATCATAGCAAGAATCTATGATGACTTGAGCAAGATTTACAGGCAATGCTGCCCCAGGATGAGGATTCTGAAGAAAAGATGCTGAGTTAAAGCCAATTGACTTAATTAGAATAGTAAAGCCTTTACCCAGGCACTCCCAGCACATGAGCCTGAGCATTGCTCATGTGCGCTTATGGCTATAGAAACATAGACTCATTTTTGGTGCCTTGGGCTGACAAATCCTACATCCAATAATGATATAATCCATATGAGGAATGATGATTTAATCATTCACAGGCTTATCATGAGATTGCTTTCCCCCAGCCACTTCCTTGAGTTAAAGTGTGTTGTCACAAACTCACTCTGTCACTTGTCAAGATCATGACTAATTCTTAGGTTCACTTCAACCAAGCCTCCAAGCCCAGAGTGATCTTTGGCAGGTTGAATGTTTTATCATACCCAGTCATAGTGGCACACCAGAGGTTTTTAGAATCAGTTAATTTTTCATTTCCTCATTTACTGACAATTTGAACCAATATCTTTATGTATGGTAATGCTGGTATCCATGATACTTTACTGGTCTACTACTTATAGGACTCAAAACTGAAATTGAGGAAGAGTCTTAAAAAACTCCCTGCTTTGCTAACATGTCCCCAGTTCCACTCCTGATTCTATCAACTGAGGCATCAAGGTCATGAGCATGCTTTTTGTTGCCTGCATCTGCGATATCATCAATGCTGACAGGATTAGCATCTGCCATCTGCAATACTGCAACTGCAGGGGCATATTTGGGGAAGATTCTTGTGATCTGAAGAATGCTGAGAATGGCCTCCAGCTGCTGCTGTGCTGCAGACTGGTTTTCAGCTACAGACTGATCTCTATATGCAGACTGGCCTCCCATATGCATTCTGCAGACAGGTCTCCACTCTCCATCTCCAGACTAGCCTCCACCGTCCAGCTGCAGACTGGCCTCCCATATACATTCTGAGGACTGGTCTCCATCTCCAGACTAGCCTCCAGATGCAGTCACTCCATCTGCAGACTAGCCTCCCGGCTCCCGTTCCTGGGTTCCAGACTGGCCTCCATCTGCAGACTGGCCTCCAGATGCCGGTTGGGTGCACTCAGAGAAGATTCTCGTGATCTGCAGACTAGCCTCCAGTTGCAGACTGGCCTCCATCTGCAGACTGGCCTCCCATATGCATTCTGCAGACTGGTCTCCATCTCCAGACTAGCCTCCAGCTGCAGACTGGCCTCCCATATGCATTCTGCAGACTGGCCTCCATCTGTAGACTAGCCTCCAGCTGCAGACTGGCCTCCATCTGCAGACTGGCCTCCCATATGCATTCTGCGGACTGGCCTCCATCTGCAGACTAGCCTCCAGCTGCAGACTGGCCTCCAGATGCCAGTTGGGTGGACTCAGAGAAGATTCTCGTAATCTGCAGACTAGCCTCCAGTTGCAGACTGGACTCCATCTGCAGACTGGACTCACATATGCATTCTGCGGACTGGTCTCCATCTCCAGACTAGTCTCCAGGCTAAGACTCCAGCTGCAGACTGGCATTCCATATACATTCTGAGGACTGGTCTCTATCTCCAGACTAGCCTCCAGCTGCAGTCGCTTCATCTGCAGACTAGCCTCCAGTTCCTGGGTTCCAGACTGGCCTCCATCTGCAGACTAGCCTCCACCTCCTGCGCCATCATCGCCGCCATGTGAAGCATAAGCAAATGCCACTATAATTAATAGAGAGTGAGGCGGTGGCCAGCGGCCCTGCCTTGACGCACAAATACACACTAAATTGACATCAAACATAAGCAAAAAAACTAAATTAAAACCCACAAATTATTATATTATTTCTACAAAACGTGCCACAATAAAACAATTCTGTAATATAAAATTATGGTATCCTTTTCATTGTCAGAATAAGCATACAAACGACGAATGAATATGTAATCTGAGGAACAGAATTGACAAACATTCGCCCGCCCAACCTCAGAGCATTCTATTACTCATTTACCTGAACGTTTTATCTTAGTTCATTTGGATCTTAGCTCATTTGGCTACAAAATTAAGAGTGATTCAGATCAGTGAATACAACGTCCGTAGCAATTTCGGCAGCACGATCAGAAATTCTTACTGGACTGCTGGAAAATAAATGTTAAATTGAAAAAAGTTTCATCTGGTTTGAACAAATACTCTTCAACAGAGATATTTTCATATTGCTTATATTTTTTGTCGCGAAAATTTATGGAAAATAGAGATTTCTAGAATTTCTCCTGAATTTAAAAACTTTAATATTTATAAAAATTTGAAGGGTAAATAAATTATTTGGCTTCGAGAAGTTGCTTGGATCTTAAATAAAGTTGCTTGGATCCAAATAATAACCTAGTATCGTACATTAGTGATATGTGCTGACATAGTCGAAACCTTATTGCCTTTTTTAATGTTACAATTACGAATTAGTTACTATTTTATAGTTCTGTCTCATAGGGGCAGTTGATAAATATTAGGCTGACGTACTGTGGGTTTCCCGTTGTTATGAGGCACTGTTACTGTTCTTTGGGTACTTCACAAATGTTTGAATGGTCCAAAATATATTGACGCCTAATATAATATACAAAAAAGACGATCCGACGTGGAGAAGAAAAGAAAATCTATAATCCCGTTTTCAATTCGTCATTCCAGTTATCTCGAGATTTCAAACAAAAATCCAAAATAAAAAGTTTCATATTCAAACCTTCAAGGGACGTATGTTTTGAAATTACATGAGACAAATTATTACAAACCCTTCTGATACAAAGACCTCGATTTGGAAACCGCTATTATAGAAATAGGAAGAAAGTGTATTTATAATCAATTTCAACTTATACAGGTTGGAATATAATACTAATTCGATCCCCTCCTGTTCATGGAAGCTTCATAATTTTTTATTTATGGACACGATATATATTGCGAGGTAAGCGCTCGAATAATCCATATATACACATAAAGTAATACATTGAATGATATGTTTCAAGTGTCCATACATAATGCATAGTAATAAAACTTATTCACAGCTGATCCTGTTTACCTTACCACAAGTTGGTGGTACGTTCTCATCAATAAGAAGACTGCATGCGATGTGAAGAGAATAAATGGAAGCAAATCTTGAATGTTTAAAAAAATACGAAGCTATGAAAAATATGAAATAACAGGCCGTTCACACGTCGCAACTCGGTGGCCAAAGAGATAATCTAAAACTTTTAATATGGGACTTGGATTGACTGTGGGTACATTTTGTTGAGTTTACGGTGCAAACATTTTTTTGGAGAGTTGTTATTCGTTGTAGAAAACTGTTCACAGCACAAACTGCATACGGTTGAAAGCAACGGCCGAAATTCAACCATGCCTTATTACTATGAACACACATAAGATGAGAAACCACAGCGCATCTAAGTAATTGTGAAATTGGTTTTATGGAAATCAAATGACGATCTCATGATAATTTATCAGTTAGAATTATTGTGATAGTGATGCTAACCTAAAATATACCGACGCTCGAGTTTCGACATTGGAACGGCGGCGTCAAGTAACTCACGTGAAGCCTCATGTCACGCATTCATTGTCCATTTGTGTAAATGATGAGTAAAACATTTGAATTTTGTTTATCAGAACACTTGAATGTCATGTTCATGAGACCAAACTGAGTACAACATGCAAGACTTCCAATATGGACTAAACGAATGATATCGTCAGTTCGATGAGAACAAATAATTTAGTTACTGATCAAAAGTTTTCACGATCCTATAATAGCAAAAAAAAAGAGAGTTTCCAATTCAATCGAAGAATGGGCAAAAAATACGGTGTTTCAGATAAATTTTGATTGGATAAGATGCATGAATTTTAACTTGTATGCGAAAAAATGTAATGTTATCTTTCTGTAAATAATATGCAGCAAACTAGAAAACACTTCAAACCGGCGACGGAATGAACCCTTACATATAATCAGAAGGTAAAATCTAAATAATATAGCCCTATATATTTTTGTGCCGCCAAGGCAAATATTTAAACGGGTTTGAAAGAATAGAGTTTGTTAGTGTTGAAACCACGTCATTGTGATAGCTCACATCACTCTTATGAGGCACTGCTGCTCATATGCACATCACTCATATGAGGCGCTGCTGCTCATATGCACATCACTCATATGAGGCGCTGCTGCTCATATGCACATCACTCTTATGAGGCGCATATGAGCTACAGACTGGCCTCCAGCTGCAGACTGGGCTCCAGCTGCAGACTGGCCTCCAGGTACAGACTGGCCTCCAGCTGCAGACTGGCCTCCAGCTGCAGACTGGCCTCCAGCTGCAGACTGGTCTCCTGCTGATACTCATCACACTCGCCGAATATTTCTTTATATAATATTTTCTTGATCTTTGCACCCAATTAAATGTTAAAAACAATGCATACATTTTAATCAATAACGAAATCTTCGCTCAATAACATGGAGTTAGGTGGTGCAGGGAGATGACATTTCTTGAAATGACTTATAAAGCATGAAATGCGTTTGTTTCTCACGACCTCGTTTGACTTTTAAAAGAGCAATAGACGCGCGCTCAATGGGTGGTCAATAAGTCACGTATCGCCCAATAAATTAATGCGCGACATCGGTATTAATATAATAACTACGTTATATGCACCTGCGTTTCTCAGTGCTTTCTCATAAATCCAAAGTCCTACGGGCTTTACGCCTCCAAAGTTTAGAAAATGCAGCATTAATACTATTTTCTCATTATAATTCCTATCGGAATCTTCCGTAGCCAGGATGAAATATGAGCTTAAGGCGTGGAAATATTGTTACATGTCACGTTAGGCATGTAAGCTTATGATTTCAATATTTTCAAATGAATTTCTTAAGATAATCGTAAGTTTGCTGCCGGCTCTGCATCACATTTTGATTTTTAATCGTCATTATCAGGGTAAATTCACTTTTTATAGTTTTGAAATTATGATAGGTAACTATCTTATATTTATCAATAGGGTTTTATATATTAGTTTTCACCAATTGAAATAAAGAACGGCAACTTATGCGTTACTTAAATACCTCATTCATATGACTTATTCATAAAAAAGTCGCCATGATATAGAAATGAACTCATTACAAAATGAACGAGAGACAATTTAGAAGAAAAAATAGAAACTGTTTCATCAACGGAGCTCCGAGCCAAGTAACATCCGATTAGATCAGTCTCCCATAATATTTTGGACATTTTCTAACTCGATGTCATATCAGGCATTTTCTGCAATTTGGATTCATGAAATATGAGATTTATGCAGATGGCATATCTTTAATATATTTGATCTTTGTATCAGAAAGTAAAGAAAAAATAATAATTTTTTTCGATCATTGTTGGAATTGCGGCACGGATGCCTTTAAAGTGCACGAACTTGGTATTAAATTTAGGATTTATGAGTAAGATGGAGAAAAATAAAAAGTAGAAAGTCACAACGCCCATTTACACGTAGAGTGCAAACGATACAACAGTGGGTCGTAACATCGGTGTGAAATACGCCCTGAAAACGAAATAGCAGCACTAATTTTTTAATGCTCGTTATGAACTATAAATAAATAATAACCATTGATTATTTATCTTGGAACGTTTTGCTGGTGCTTTTCTGTTTTTGTGTTCAGTCAAGATCGACTGCATTAAAATTTTCTTATGTTTAAAAAAAGTTTCATTACACTCTGCTTCAGTAGCTTAGGAAGTTGAAGTCCGTTAATTCGTCTAACAATATAGTACAATGTAGAACTAAAATGACCACACGATGAGGCTGTGTGACTGGACTGTGTAATTATATTAAGCTCATACGAGCCCAGGTGGCAATTGGGACCACCATTTCAAAAACGTCTAAACTCACGTCTGTTGAATTCATGCAACCAAGGTGCACAAGAGAAATGAATAAATTTCAGGGCTTCGTTATATCTTTGTTACGTTGCGATAATTATTAGTCCAAAATTAAGATAATAAATAACAGAATTTCCAGCCGTTGTATGTCGGACATTATTTGAAAATAGCGCTGCAGAACCAAATTTCTGGAGGTTCAACCTGCAGTTGTGGGTCGTCAAAACTGGCAGTTCCTTGCACTCCTGCGACGGTACAAGTCAACTTATACTGAAGCATAGCGATGGTAAATCTCGCTGCGTGCAGTCTATTTACGGTCCATCTTATTTTATAGACCTCTGGCTTCTAAATTGTATTTAAGTAAATTAGGTAATTTCTAAGATTTACACTGCAGATATATTTATGAAGCCCAATTAATATATGATACGCAGAAAAAAATAAGAAATAAGGAAAAACGAACGTATTCCCATAGAATGAACCAGTAAAATCTTAATTTTGTTCGGATAATGCAAATAAATCATGATTTTTGAAGACGGAAGTTCCACATTATTATTGTTTTACATCATTATTGAAAAAATACATATTTCCTGAGTAAGAAAATTAATATTGATCCATATCGGTATTGACAGCTTGATGATTATGTCGGGCTTGATGATGCTGGTTCGCACGGTGGATGATGCCGCAGTTGCTGCAGGAATTAGTCATTTTATCATCGCACTCTAGGAAGAAGATATCAGTCGACGCTCGTTCCTGCCACAAAGACAGTTTTGCCCACATCCTACAAGGCTTGTCTATTAGAGGAATTGTTCACGTCAGAAACAGCTGAATTAACCGCAGCGATATCGCCTATTTCAAATATACTACCTGCGGAGAATTGGAATTCTCTTGGCCTGTCCTTGGGTTCATGGCAACATGAACTGAAAGTTACTTTAACTACCAGCGACAACTTACAATGACGACTAATTTCCTTATATATCCTACTCGTCTCACTAGGTTTCCTCCTATATATATATATAAGCAATTATTTCAACACGGTCGGCCAATGACCAGAGAATTCGTCAAATTAAATTTTCAGGGTCGAACAATATTCTTCAGATACATTAGTTGATCAAAATGCAGGTTCAAGGGAGTAATATCAATTTATTAACGACGTTTCGAATGTAACAACATTCATTTTCAAGTTACAGGAAGCATTGAATATATGCTTCCTGTATGTAATAAAGCTCTTTGTAACTTGAAAATGAATGTTTGTTACATTCGAAACGTCGTTAATAAACTAAAACTACTTCTTGATATATGCCTTTCGATCTACCAACGTCATCTGAAGAATTGTCCGACTCCTTGATAATTTAAATCAATTTATTCTCTGGTCGTTAATCGCACGCGTATAAATCAACGAATTCTGCCATCTCAAACTAATTTTTGCAACAAAGACCCGGCAGCAAGAGAGAAAATGATTACTGTGAGACACAGAACTGAACCAATTGCGAGAAAAATCAGCAGTGAGGTAAAAAATATGAAAACCAGAGACTCAGAAATGTATCTGAAACGGTCTCGGAGTATTACAATCGAGCAATTTCATCTCAAGATCAACGATGAATCAAACTGGCTCCGTGACAACCTTGACAACAACGTCAAACCCTGGACCATATCGAGCAATGGCAAATGCAAAAAAGTGGAAGTTCTCTAAGAGGCCGGTGTAATCTGTAAATTTTGCTTCAAAGAAGGTAGTAGACTTTTTCATTATTTGGATTGCATTCGGGTAATTGCAGTAACGACTACGACATTGAACTGCCGTTTCACTTACCATCTGAGACAAGCTAACAACCAGACTAGGTCTCAAAGTATTACAAAGAAGCGACTTCATCTCAAGATCATCGATGAATTCAACAGGCTTCGTGACACTCTTAAGGGGAGCGTCTACCCTAAAATTGAAAATTTTCACTTTTTCGGTTTTTATACTCATTTTAAAGCTGACATTCTGCCCTATCCAACGGTACCACTGCCATATCTGTACGTTGATTAATGATTTCACGACATTTCATGAAAGGGGGGCGGGTGGGGGAGTTCTTTAAGTAATTAGATAGGAACTAATTAACTGCTGAGCTCTTTAAATATNGTGGCCCGACATAATCCGACCGACGATAGCTGAAGCCCTTTTCTGCGGATTGGACTCCATCTATCATCTCATAACTACCTGATTTTCTAAGCTTTGAGATTGTTTTGGAATTATTTTCACGGTTCCAAATTTTCTTGTTGTATCCTATTTACTTGTATCATGTACTTATTTCCATCAAAATTTCTGTATTCAATGCTTCCTGTAACTTGAAAATGAATGTTGTTACATTCGAAACGTCGTTAATAAATTGATATTACTCCCTTGAACCTGCATTTTAATCAACTAATGTATCTGAAGAATTTTGTTCGACCCTGAAAATTTAATTTGACGAATTCTCTGGTCATTGGCCGACCGTGTTGAAGCAAGCTTGTTCTGCCTTCCGATACTAACTTCTAAGCAATTATTTGCATACATATTAAAGCCTATTCATAGCTGAACCTGTTTCTTTACCACAAGTTGGTGCTACGATCTCATCAATAAGACTGCATGTGATGTGAAGAGAATAAATGGAAGCAAATCTTGAATGTTTATAGGAATACGAAGCTATGAAAAATATGAAATGACAGGCCGTTCACACGTCGCCACTCGGTGGCCAAATAAACAATCAAAAACTTTGAATATAAAACTTGATGTGCATGTATGTCAATTTTATTGAGTTTACGTTGCAAACATTTTTTCAGGGAAATGTTATCCGTCGTAGAAAACCGTTCACAATAGAAACTGTATACGGTTAAAAAACGACAGTAATTCAACCATGTATTATTATTATGAACAAACATAAGGTGAGAAACCGCAATGCATCTGAAAAATTGTAAAATCGGTTTTATGGAAATCGAATGATGATCTCAAGATAATCAATGAATTAGAATTAATTTGATGCAAGCCTAAAATATACCGACGTCCGACATTGGAACGGCGGCGGTCAAGTAACTCACGTGAAGCCTCATGTCACGCATTTATTGTCCATTTAAATGAATGCTGAGTAAAATATATAAGTTTTGTTCATCAGAACACTTGAGTGTCATGTTCATGAGGCCAAACTGAGTATAATATGCAAGACTCCCGTTATGGACGAGACGGATGATGCTGTCAGTTAGATGTGGATAAAATTATTTAGTTACTGATCAAATGCATCAGAATTTATAAATGAGTGTAAAACAGGAATCATCATATTTTTGCAAAGAATCAGTAAACATGCGGTGTAGTATTTAAATATTATTCATATTCGTTGTTCAAATATGGAATTCCAGACGAATAGATGTGATGTATCTCTTTGTTTGTATAATATGTCGCAAAAGAGGCGGCACTTTAGACCGCACACGGAATGAATCATGAAGTTTGTGAGTACCGTAAATAGTAAAAAAAATATATTATATTTTGGATGCCCCTAGCGGCATATATTGTTCCGTTGCGAACCCATAGAAATTTTCTTAACTGGAAAAACCATCGTCCAGACCTAAACGCTGTTAGTGTGAACACACACACGTATAGCATGAGATATATGCCCATCACTCATTTGAGGCACTGCTGCTCATATGCACATCACTCTTCAAATAATAATAAAAATATTAAAGATAATAATAGTGATAAAAATATTATTAATAGTAATAATTATAATAATTAACATAATAATGATAATAATGCCATAACTGTCGCAAGTAGCTGGGATCGAACCCGCAAATCACTGCTCCATTTCTGGTACCCTGAACTGTAACCGCTGGCCCGCCCTGTGTTAAGTGTGCGTCCTGTTGCAGTCACTCTCTATCCGGAAAATTGGGCAGAAGCCACCCATGAATTGGACAAAAACGGCCGTGAATCTGGCCAATTTCTCCCATTCCGAATGCCTTTTCTCAATTAATTAAAAACTCATTCGCGATTTTAAAAAATCACTCGTGAGATGGTCAATTTCTCACGCGATTTTAGGGAATATCAGCCTCATGTTCCAAATTGAGACTCACTGTTACTCCTGTATTATGTGATAACGGGTGTCCGTCTGTGTGGTGCTGTGTGAATGTTTCTTGTGTGTTGAGGAGCACAGTCGCCGAATATTTCTTTATATAACATTTTCTAGAACTTTGCGCCCAATTTATATGACAATAAACAATGTTTATATTTTATTTAATTAACAAAATCTTTGATCATTCCATTCACTGGACAGTTTGATATTTTTTACGATAGTTTACACTCTAAGTTTTTCGTTTTTCTACGATGCCAATCATTTTCTTTATGAACTTTTAAGAAGGACTATTTTATTTGAGATTTCTAGCCTTGTCATACATAGCCTCTGTATGTGGGCATCGTGAATTAGTTTTGCATGTTTAAAATAGTTCCTTGGATTCTAGATAGAAATAAATAGCGTCATAAATCTAGCATTCGCTAGACACGAGACGAATCACTTTGTAGTGCAGAAATATAAGAACTTTTTTACAAATATTTTGCGAGTTCGTGTGATACGTCCGCTCCTAATTACAACCAATCCATTGGGTCGCCTGCTGAAGACCACCACTGCCCTGGATGTAATGGACCATCATGATTCCTGCCTTCCGGAACGTAGCTTTTAACACTTCAAGCCGTCCGTATCTAGGCCGTGGGTCGAACCAGCCCTCGATCGAACGGCCACTTGTCGATGGACGATAAATTTTGGAACAGAACTATGCTATCTGAAACCTAACCTCAGATGCGGTGTACGTAAAATTACGTAATTTAACTATGCCCGGAAGTCATATTCGATCCGCGGCCAGGTGGTGCACGGCAGGTCGTGGTCAAGGCCGGAAGAGGACAAAGCCGAGTGGTGCACGGCTGATTGGTGTAGGTCCGGAGAGATCCAAGGCGTTCGATTCAGGGCTTATTGGTGCAAAAATTTGGTGGTGCACGGCTGCGTACCCATGGGAACAGTTAATATAATATAGGCTGTCTAATAGGTACTGTAGATATGAGGCTGAGGTGCTGTGGGTTTCCCGTTGTTATGAGTCGCTGTTGCTGTTCTGTGGGGCGCGACTTCACAAATATTTGAATTGTACAAAATATATTGACGCCTAATATAATAATATACAAAGAAGGCGATCATCCGACGTAGCGAAGAAAAGATGATCTATAATCTCGTTTTCAATTCGTCATTCCAGTTATCACGAGATGTCAAACAAAAATCCTTTGAACTAAAAATTTCCATGTTCAAACTTTCAATGGACATACGTTTTGAAATTAGAATACACAAATTATTACAAACCCTTTTGAGACAAAGACCTCCGTTCTGAAACCCGTTTAGAAATAGGAAGAAAGAGTATTTCCGGTCAATTTGAACTTTTACAGGTTGAAATATAATCCTAATATGTTCCCCTCATGTTTATGGAAGCTGAATAATTTTTTTTATTTTCGGACACAATAAATATTGCGAGGTAAGCGCTCGAATAGTAAATAGATTATATATATATTTACACTTAAAGTAATACATTGAATGATATGTTCAAAGGGTCCATACATAATGCATAGTTAAGAAGGCCTATTCATAGCAGGACCTGTTTCTTTACCACAAGTTGGTGCTATCAATAAGATAGCAATCAGTAAGAAGACTGCATGTGATGTGAAGAGAATAAATGAAAGCAAATCTTGAATGTTTATAAAAATACGAAGCTATGAAAAATATGAAATAACAGACCGTTCACACGTCGCCACTCGGTGGCCAAAATGAAAAGTTAAAACTTTGAATATCGAACTTAGTGTGCTCGTGGGTCAATTTTTATGAGTTTATGGTGCAATAATTTTTTAAGACAATAATTTTTCGTCGTAGAAAACTGTTCACAGGACAAACTGTACACGGCTCGAACCAACCGTAATCCAAACATGAATTATTATTAAGAACGCATATAAGATGAGAAACCGCAGTGCATCTGAAAAATCGTAAAATTGATTTTTTAGCAATCAAATAGTCATGTAAGGATAATTTATGAATTAGAATTAATTTTATGCTAACCGAAATTATACCGACGTCCGACATGCGGACAGGAACGGCGGTGGACATGTAACTCACGTGAAGCCTCATGTCACGCATTTATTGTCCATTTAAATGAATGCTGAGTAAAATATATAAATTTTGTTCAACGAAACACATGAGTTTCATGCTCATGAGACCAAACTAAGTATAATATGCAAGCCCCCTTTGTGGACTCGATGGATGATATATGCAGTTGGATGTGAATAAACTCTTTTGTTACCGATCAAATATATCCAAAATTAAAGAACAGGGAAATGCAACAATCATATCACTTTCACAAAAACTAGCAAAAATTTCGCGTTGTAAATGAATACTGAATAGATTGGATGAATAAATTGTGGAATGTTTATATAAAAATGCAATGATTTCTCATATATATACAATATGTTTCAAATTAGTAAGCATTTTGAATCGGCATCGAATTGGAATGGTATTGTCGTCATACATATATGAATCCTTGTTAACTTAAAAAATTTTGGTGCCGTCCAGGCAAAAAATTATTTGGCTTCGATTCTGCGGTCTAAATAAAGTGAGGTAACAGCATCGTCAAGACTGGAACGTTGTAAATAAGAGAAGAATAAAATATATGCGGATCACTCATACGAGGCGCTGCTGCTCATATGAACATATCTCTAATAATAGTAATGATGATAATAATAATGAAAATAATAATAGTGGGAGTGTCAGCATTAACTAGGCTATTAGGTCTGTCGTCGATTTTTAANAACAGACTGAAGTTAGCAGCATAGTCTCAATGCATACAATTATTGGACGCAAACTTCACCCTCTTGTGCGATGGTGAGCATCACAGCGCCTTATTCACGTCTACCGTCAAATTTAATCCGCTGTATTGACCGCCCGACGTCAAAATAAAGAATTTCTGGCTGCATGACGAAGGATAAACATAGATCAGTTGGAGTCAAATGCCCATGCACGCTGTTAAGGAATTTTTGAATTATTAATTCATTATAATGTTTTGGTTTTTTTATTTATAATAAATCAAACTATAGTCGATGAAATCCGGCGGCATTCGATCATCAGCGAACTGAATAACACTTGAACCAACAGACGCGAGTAATTTGTTCATGGAATACGTCCCACCGCATGTGCGAATGCAAACATTCTATTTTTAGGAATTTTCTATTTTATTTTCATGAATTATCTATTCTATTTTCATGAATCATTTATTCTATTTTCATGGATCATCTATTTTATTACATAAATCATCTATTATGTTTTTATGAATTATCTATTCTGTTTTCATGTATTATCTATTCTATTTTCACGAATTATCTATTCTATTTTCCCGAATTATCTCTTCTATTTTCATGGATCATCTATTCTATTTACATGAATCATCTATTCTATTTACATGAATCATTTATTATATTTTCATGAATTATCTATTCTATTTTCATGTATTATCTATTCTATTTGAATTCTAATGCAAGGCCTGTGTTCTCTCGTTTTATTCTCGCCGTATCAAGAGCTGACATTCCTTGAAATGACTTATAAAGCATGAAATGCGTTTGTTTCTCATGACCTCGTTTGACTTTTCAAAGGGCCAGATGACGCGCGCTCAATGGGTGGTCAATAAGTCAAGTGTCGCCCAAATATATTGATGCGCGATGTCGGTGCTACTCTAAAGCTTAAACAGACCTTGAGTTCTCTATGCTCCCATCAGTTTATGGATTTTCACCGTCAAAATCTTTTACTCCATTAAAGAAGTGTTAATTTTTCCTTTCAAGGAAAAATCTCCTCGTCACCGGTGTAAATTATGATCTTCAGATATGGAAAAATTACAAGATAGTTGCTTGAGGGATTTTGTCAATCAAATTAGAAACTCGTGAATGAAGTTCATGACGTAACTGTAGATTTACTGTCAATTTTGCATCACATTTGGATTTTCGATGTTTTTCATTAGAAAAAGTTTACATCCAGTTTTTCAAATTTTGAATGGTAACTATCATATCTTCATCATCGGATATACATCCATCAATAATCAGTTGAAATAACGAACAGCAACTAGTGCGTTATTTATATAATATATTATTATGACTTATTCCTATAGCTTATTCATATAAAGTCTCAATAATAATAAAGTGAACTCGTAACAAATTTTTCGACATGAAAATAACAGACGAGACTTCACCAACGGAGCTCGGAACCAAGTAGCATCAGATTAGGTTAGTTTCTCATCACCAGGAGATATCTTTAACTTTTTATTTCGATGTGAAATCACACATTTTATGCACACTGGATTCATGAAATTCAAGATTCATAGATGTGATATTTTTTTATTTTTGTTTCCCTGTATGCCGTCTCAGAAAGTACGGAAAAAACGAAATTATTTTTTTTAAATTATTGCTGGAATCGGGGCTCGGATGTTTCTGCAATTCACCAATGTAAAATTGAATTCATATATTGTTTAATCAAAAGAAAATAGAAGAAAAGCAAAGAGCAACAACGCTCATCAAGACGCATATTGTATTAAAAATAATAATAACCCTTAATTGTTCTTCTTGGAACGTTTTGCAGGCGCAGGATTTACTGTTTTTTGTCTTCAGTCAACATCGACTGCAGTGGAATGTTCTCGTGTTAGCGATAGTTATTGAACTCAGTTTCAGTAGAATAAGAAGTGGGAGTCCTTTAATTCGTCTAACAAAACAGGTAAACGTAGAGCTAAAATGACCACACGATGAGGCTGTGTGACTGGACTGTGTAATTATATTAAGCTCATACGAGCCCAGGTGGCAATTGGGACCACCATATTAAAACTGTCTAAACGACGCCCAGCCAGTAACCAACAACTTTCATCTCCAAGCTCCGGAGAACGACTGCGCGACTTGGAGCAACGATGTTTAGCTGCACCAGTCACCCGCTCCCAACGGCCAACATATCAACATCAGAGTGGCCAGATTTGATCTTTTTATACATGAAAGTCATTGAATTGCAGCACAAATACACGACAACATCAAATAGTTTTAATTTTATAGTACTGAAATGCCAGAAGATTAAATTGTTGCGCAGTAAATTTCAAATTTATATATAAAGTAGGGCTGTTTAAAATATCAGCTGATTAGGTGGTTTTCTCTTACCATTAATCACCTCCCGTGACGTTAAAACTTTATTATTTATTTTTCCTCAGCAACTAAACATTTCCTCTAGAAGCGCGGCAATCAATACTACCCAAGGCTCTGAGGGTGAACATAGTTTAAGATTAGGTACATAAATGTGAAGTAAAAATGTGTAAATTTCGTTCGAAATTTAAACGTTTTACATATATATATACCACAATACATCAAAAACGGATAGTTTGAAATGATAAAACTCACTGAAAACTTTCACGTCTCAACAAAATACGTGGCTTTTCTGTAAAATAAGTTCCCCGAATTATTACACATCAATAAACTGGTTTAATTGCAAAGAAAAGTACATTTTTGGAAAACTTAGCCTATTTTTATTTCTCTACATAATTGCCGTTGCATTCTATGCACTTCTGCATTCGAGACACTCATTTCTTCATACCAGAGTCATAGAACTCTGGTATGCCGGGCCGCCAGTCCGTGCTGAAAACAAACAAACGCATTTTGCACTTCTTCATCTCTTCATCTGCCTGGGATTTGGTTCCGCTGATGTTTTTCTTCAACTCGGGGAAGAGATGGAAGTCACTTGGTGCTAAATAGAAGAAAGAAATAGGCCATGGGCCTATTTATTCAATGCCGATACTTCTATAAATCTGGTATGTAAGGTTTGTGAGACACCATTCCCGTCGATGAGAGCTGTGGTTCGATTGGAGGTGTGAGGTCGGGCGTTGTCATAGTGCAACCGCACTCCTTCCGTTAGCATTTCTCTTCACTTGTTCTGAATTGCATGTCTAAAATTATCCAAGGTCACACACTAGCGGTCAGCATTGATTGGTGTCCCCCCGAGTCATGAACTCGTACAACAATACTCCCTTTTGATCCCAAAACGCTATCCATGATTTCTCCAGCAGACAGGATTTGTTTGAACTTCTTTGCTCCAGGCGAATAAGGGTGCTTCCACTGCTTCGATTGTTCCTTTGTTTCTGGTGAGGTGTAGTATACCCAGGTCCAGTCACCAGTAACAACAGAGTCCAGAAATTCTTCTTCGGTTGTTCCCTGAAAAGCGAGAAGTTCTTTGGCCGCCTCAACCAGCTGCCCCTAATGGTCAGCTCTGAGCATTTTAGGTACTCATCTTGCGCAGACCTTTGAAGAGCCTAAATGTTCAGTCAAAACATTGTTAATTGTGGTTTTGCTGATTCTCAGGAATTTTTTCACAGACCTCTCGAACTGTATACCGTTGATCTTCAAGCATTACCGCTTCGACTTTGGCAATTGTTTGCCAGAAACCGACGGCCGCCCTGCACGGGCGTCGTCGTGGACGTCAGTTCGGCCATTTTTAAAGTCCCTACCCATCTGCGCACCATCCCGGAGCTCATACACTCTTCTCCATACACTTGACAAAGTTCTTCGTGAATTTCCTTCGCCGATTTCTTCCTAGCGGCCAGGAAACGAATAACAGACCGCAACTCGCAGCTTGCGGCAGACGCATGAGGAAGCTTCTTCGCTGAAGCCTGCTGAGGCAAGTTTATACAATAAAAATTATCAAGCAGAAAACATTAAAGAGTTAATCAATATTGCATCGAAGGAACGTTCAATTTATGCAGAAATGATCAACAGAACACAATTAAAATGCAAAGCGATCTATTTGGAGTTATTCAATGTATTCATTTAGAGGAAATTTTAATCAATGCAAAAACTCCGATTTTATATATTTCTGTTTTGAGTGAAATATGATTTATGAAGGCCTGGAAAAAGTGCAAATTGGCGTTTGATGGGAAGGATAAAAGAGGATGGAATAAGTGAACACACGTCCAGCCATGACACACAATGGCTTGAAGTTACATTTGGGGCTTGAAAGATTGCAAAAATCAAAAAGGAATCATCAGCATGAGACCATCCTCAGACTCAGCAAACATTACGGGAGGAAACATTGCATACTTGAAAGTCAACGTACTGATATGCCAATAGCAAACAATGAGTAACTGGCCACATACACATTTGTGTAGAGGCTGAAAGAAAATGTATCCATTATACCATGTATGGAAGTTGCCTCTTAATGCCCATGGGAGGCTCCAGACAAACAATCTTTGAAGAATTCAGGCATAGGCTCTGTTTTCCAGTGATAAAGATTTACAAGACATATAATGCTGTTTTATATATAAATGATCTAACTTCGAGAGAGTACTTCACTCCTTGTTATAGAACCTGACATACTGCGCATGCAGATACGTGACTCATAATAGATAAGTAATAATCAATGCATTTACCTTTTGATATCAAATTTTCATGCAATTCCCACTAGAGCTTCACTGGTCTCTTGATTCTGCTTGAGCTCACGATTTTCTGTGCATTATTTGATTATTGAGTAAAGGCAAGTATATATTTTATTACCTCACAAGAGCACTATAACAGAGGTCAAATGTCATGAGCTGATAATCATTAGGCCATGTTTAGCAATCATATCATCATACAATACGTTGCTCAGACTCAGTGCATGGAATGCCACAACATCAACAATCAACTTCCTCATCTACTGCAATAAATAATGAGCTGGTGTCTTACTTGACGCTGACACACGAGAGGCAAACCCGTGACTTAGGCGATTAACAAATGAATCTAAACTGCCCAACTAAAGGCAGTCGAAAGCAAGACGCTGCCCTTGCCTCCTTCACCAGTCAAGGCTGACAGGATGCTCAGTATTAGAAATGTTTATGTAAATGTACTCAGTTTGTGAGGAAAGAAATGTTGTAAAATATTTAGAGAACAACATATTTTGCTAACCAACATTCATATGCTCATCCTGTCATACATAGCAGATCCTCTACTGCACTGAGAGGTTGAAATATGAATTAAAATATGTTTAGTCAAAATCTTAGTTGTTTCAGCACATGTAAAGAATGCAGAATAAATAATATATCTTCAATTAATATCAGTAACTTTATCACACGGGATTTTAATGAAACTTAATATGTTATCTTTAGAATTAATTAGAAAATTTTATGCAATTATAAATATTATTGGGTGTCATGACTGTATTATATAGATTCCTCATTTGCAATTTGGTCCTTCAAAATTCAAATTTGAAAAAAAACTACAAAATTAGTGAATCTCAAAATTTGGCACATTTGTGCATACTAGCCTTAAGAAGCAAAAAATAAATAAACTTATATTACATTGAACTAAGAAATATGATACATAAAAAATCCCTAAACCATCTTAACATACAATCAGAGAAGATGAAAATTTAATTACCAGTCAGTTGTTAATTTTCAACTTGAGTTAATCTCATCACAAGTTCATTGTTTGGGACCACAATTGGACTAGACATGAATGAGCTACACACAGCAAACAACTCCATGGCATTCATGAGAACCCATATACCAAGCAATGCTTGGCATGTGTATATCAGGACTAAGGCCCCTTTCACACAGAGCGGCAACTGCTGCATACATCAAATTATACGCTGCGTTAAAATCTGTCATGTGTGAATAGCAGTGTATATTTTATATGTCCACTGCGGTTTGCCAGTAAATACAGTCGCGTTTTTTGAAGCATGCGGTATTTGCCGCCCCATTTGAAAGGGCCTAACTTCACTGGCTGGCACAGAACTCATATTGCAATGCACTGCTGATCATCAAATAATAAATAGCTTTTTTATGACAAGACCCTTACTTGCTCGCTGGCAAACAGAATCAGTAAAGAACAGAATTACTGTTGACTAATTTAAAACAATATACAATTAAGAATTAGGAAAGCAAAATAAAACTGTTGCACTAATAATGCAAAAAATTAATTAATTGAGGAATATGAACATTTTATATAATCATATTTAAGTGAATGTACCAATGGCAGACACAAATTACCAGCTTCAAACTTTATTTGCAGGATAATCTCACACAAATTTAGGGAATAAATCCCTCAAGCTTTGGGAGCTAATTTGCCCAAGCTGAGAACCAATTCCCAGGGTACAAATATTGATATGTGAACTTTATGCTTGACATTCTATCAAAATCATTTGCTAACTGCTATGTCCTTTACAACTTTTTAATGGATTTTTTTCACATAATCACGGTAAATTTGGACTGAACATTTTTTACAGCAAATTAGGACTGAAATTTATTTCACATTTCTGTAAATAAAATTAAATATATGTCAATGGTAAAAATTCCATAAACGGGACTAGAGACTCTCAGTAGTTAATGGTTGCAACTGCAGTGACAGATTTTGCAACATTAATTAATATTGAGCTGCTGTAGCTGCACTTTTGTTGCTGTTATTTGTTAGGGGATCTGTTGCTGTTATTTGTTGTTATTATGAGTTAGGGATCATAGAAATGCACCATTATAACCAATTATCTATTGTTGAAAGTACGGTACTGATTTTGCAAGAAAAAAATATTAAGTTACTATATATACAATAGTAGTTGAATTATATCACAAAGTTCCTTTGGCAAAAATGTGCACTTGCTTATAATGAACTATCACAATAAACAGATGAAAATAATTAACTCATCACAATAAAAAGGTAAAAATATATTCCGCTTGAGTTAACCATAGCTACATAAGTAGCAATTTATTTACTATAATTAATGTCGTCTATTGATGTACTCCAAGCAAGCAAATTTCAATCAGTTATTATTATCAATGCAGAAAGTCTGTCACTGATGAAACTCTTTGAAGCAGTTTTTTGCAGAGTTACAGCAGAGATGCACTTTGCAGTGTTCACATTCCACGGCAGGTCTTGCTTCTTCTCCATTCTTCGAGCACACTTGGCACCTGCCCCTGGACACATTGAACTGAGGCCAATGTACTCCTACATTGGACAATCTCACTGAAGCTGGAGTCGAGAAGTCACTCTTTCTACGTCTCTTGCAGCTTGCTGCTGGCTTTGTTGAAAATGTCAGGAGTCCAGTGCCCAGTTCTCTTTAGTAATCCAGGAGAGCACTCGTTGGGTGTCCAGCATCTCTATACAGTATGAATGAATTGACTATGGCCATGTCAAGCAATTCAAAGAAGATCCGATGCCACCATTTATGTTTTTCCTCTTGATGCCATACAGTTGACGTAGTTGGTCATGCCTATCAACCCCTTCAATGTGTTCATTGTAGTCTTTGATGGCGAGAAGTCACTTCATAATTATTTTTTTGACAATTTTTTTGCTTATGAGAAACTGCTGAGTTTTCAGTTCCATTAAAGTTTGAAATCAGATGAACTGCTTTCAAGTCCATCCACTTGAAAACAGTTATTCCTTTAGTCGTAGATTAATAGTCATACTGACCTCTAATCAATTTCTTATCTGATTCACGGACCAGAAATTCCTCACTGTTAGTCTTTATTGTTCCACATGCTTGAATCTTGTTTGCTTTCATAGTTTGCAATAATGGTATTGACGATAAAAAATGTCAAAGAATACTTTATGATTCTTGCCATGCAGTTTCTCGTGCAACTTTAGGACAACATCTGCTTCAAGTCCCATTGAAGCTCCTTTGTAGGGAATTTTTTAAGTATTTTACCCAGTGTAAATATCAAAGTCATGCACATAGCCTTCATTGTCAGCTAAACACCAGCCTTTGTAGCCTCTTTTGATTGGCTTCAGCAGATTGTACTGTTTCAGGCTGCTTCTTCCCTCGAACTTTATAATCAATTCGCCAACCAATAGATGTTATTGTGGGTCTCTCATGACTTCAAACTTCTGCTTCAAGATGTTCAATAATGGCCTTATTTTGTAAAGTTTGCCTTGCTTCTGTCCATCTTGCTGTTGTCGTTGAGATGAAGGTGGTGCAGTATTTTGTAGAACCTGTCTCTTGACATGGCTTCTTTTATGCACTGTACTCCAATGTCACCTCCAGTCATCCAGCATGAATTAATTGTTGGACATCTGTTGTATCCCATTAATATATTGACGCTAAGGAATGTTTTTATTTAATCAAAAGATATATCTGCAGCCTTGCCTGCCTGAGTGCATTTGAGATTGGCTTCATAATGAATTTTATTGAGCAAATTATCATCAAAAAACAATAAAAAAGAGTCAAGAGGTGATGAAATATCCTTGTCATTTTCCATGTAGTCAATGAACTCAATGTTGCTAGCTTTTTAATTTTTTTTCCTCATTTTATTTTGACAGTTCTGCTCAGATGATGTTGATCTTGCATTGTTGAGATGCAGTTGTCAGTGTCATTTTCTTCAGAAGTGATCTATATCACAATTCGTTCATCGTCAGATGAGGCTGCTAGATCGTGAGAAAACATTGCAATGTTTTTCTTTGCAGGCTCATGATCACTCTCAGTATCAGTATAAGAGCTGAAATCACTTTCAATTTCCTCCAAGAGCGACGCAATTTGCTAGGGATGCAGAAGGTACCTCGTTTGCTAGGTACCTCCTCGTCATAATTACCTGAAAATAAAACACTCTGTTACAATCACTGTTATCATAAGATATAATTCAAGAAAATTAGATTTTTCTGAACAAGTTTGTCACTGAAATACATAATCTGACATATCTTATCTAGGTCAATATATATAATAAAATGAAACTAAGTGGAAAAATTTGGAATATATGTCATTAAATCACATATACTGAGTTTGCTGCGGCATCTGATTGCTGATAACCTCATCAGGTGCCAGATGTAGCTTTGTTTGCTGTGGAGCTAACCATGTCAAATGCCAGATGTTGCTATGTTTACTGTGGTGCTAATCATGTCAAATGCCAGATGTTGCTATGTTTACTGTGGTGCTAATCATGTCAAATGCCAGATGTTGCTCTGTTTACTGTGGTGCTAACCATGTCAGATGCCAGATGTTGCTATGTTTGCTGTGGTGCTAACCATGTCAGATGCCAGATGTTGCTATATTTTGGTGAATGAGTATTTCTCATATGTCCCTGTAGTTGGTTGGGCCTCGAATGTTGCGCTGATACAAGTTATATGCTAAACCAATAAGCATGTCATGTCAGTCCCGTCAGTCACAAAGGGGTTAATGCAAATGATAAATTTACCTCTTTCTTCATTATTATCAATCAGTTCCTCCTTCACAGCTATGTCCTCTTTTCCATCTTCAGGCTCCTCTTTGATGTAAACTGCCACCATTTATAGGGGAGGAGATGAGCCACTGGCCTCTGTAGCTGAATAAATTTACATAGATCAACATCATGAATAAACTTGAACATGAGACATCAAGACAGTTACAGATGACAAACAATGTGTCACAGCTCCCACAAAATTTGGGGCAGTATCTTCAAGTTAGTAAACTAAATAACATTAATTTGATCATAACATGAATACTATTTTCAATTATACATGATTGTGAGCAATATATGAATCCCTTAAGACAGCAGCTCACCATCAGACTCAACTTTACAAGATTCAGAAGACATTTGGGTGCTCCACTCAGGGTGCCAGCTGCTGTTGACTGCATCATCAGAGACATTGTGCATCACAACACTGCTTGCCTTTATTTTATTCATTATGATACTTATTGAATTTTGGAGGTTTCAAGTTAAACTAAAGCTTATTTGTGATACAAAATTGTTCAATAGGAACAAAGTTCAAGTCATAATTGAAAGCAACTCAAGTGTTGGCAACCATTCTGTGAAGACATTTTTGGATGTTAGAGAAAGAACAAGTTTGTATGCAGTACACTGGCATTATTTAGAGTTAAAGAGTCAGTGTAGCAAACTTTAAGTGCAGCATTGAGTTATGGCGACAGCACATATCTCTCGTAGATTATTTAGGTGTTTAATAGATTGGGATTATTCTAGGTTATACTCTAGATCAACACTCTAGATTATTTTGGTGCTTGCAAGTTTTGAGATTATTCTAGATTAAACTCTAGATCATTACTCCTAGGTTATTTAGGCATTTGTGTTATTTAGGTGTTTTTATGGTCTAGTTAGTGAGACCCTTGATACAGACTATAACATCCCTTTTGGGCTGAATCAACTTCTGTTGAATTTTAGTTCATTAGTCTTGCTTCCTAAAATTCATTAATAGTGCATTTAGGACATTACAATAACTAGCATTTAATCTATAAAGAAATTAAAGAGTGTGTGAGCTTCAGATGTTTCATCTTGATGATAGACCTAATTTCAGCAGTGACCTAAAAAAGCCACTTGTTTTCTTACTTAAGAAAACTATAGGAAAAGAAGTTTAGTTAATTTTGAATAGTTGGAATAAGCAAGACTGCATTGTTAATTAAATCCATAAATATTTATTATGGAAATGCTAAAATAAAAGTATAATCTTCCCACTAAACATTTGAATTTTGCCATCATTGATGAAGCAAATTTTTTTCAGATAGAGTAGAAGCAAACTCAATTTCAAAATAAAATAATGTCATCAAGTAATTTGACAAGTCACTCAATAATTTCTGCATCAGTATCAAGTCCATAGATACACCACATATGATTTATAGGTGTCCTGGGCTTCTGGGTTGAGATTTTTGTAGGTAAACCAATGACTGAGTGAGAATTGCCAATGAATGCAATGAATATGATTGCTGGCTGTAGGTTATAAAAATTTTATTTAAATCCCCACAAATGAATATTTTACTACTTTTCTCAATATTTCAAAGAATTTGAGTGGGATAGCTTGAAGTTCACCGGCTACCTCTGATCAGCAAATCAGAAGTACGTACCAACAAAAATAGGCAACTGGTTCTCTCCAGGCCTACCATCAAACGGGGTAATAAGGGACGGGTGGGGTAAATTGAGACAGATGTCCCACATTTCAGAGAAATGTTTCAGAGAGAGAGAGAGAAATGTAGCAGCAAAACTAATAAAAATATTGCAAAACCAAAAACAGTAACAAAGTTTAACATTTTTACTATCTATTTGGCATAAAGCAAGTTAAGAAATCATAGATTTATTATCTTTAAAAAATCTCTGAAAAAAGTGTGAGAAATGGGGTTTTTTAAAAGTACCTCTGCTAAGGTCTGTAGCAAAAAAAAAAATAATTGCAGTTTTAACAAATTTTACTTGCATAAAAGTTATATGCATGAGTTGGCTTAAAAATATAATTGACAGAATTTGCGTATCACATTGAAAAAAATGATGGTGGTCATTTCCACAAGATGGTGTAATAAAGGGACACTCCTGAAAATGCATTTACAGTAGAACCTTGACTAGCAAAGGCTCCAGTTAACAAAAAAAAATCAATTAACAACAAAAAATTTTTATTACATTTACCTTGCTCAACGAAAAATTAATGCATCATTGGTCATCACAAAATTGCACATAGAATGTCAGAGATAGAATTGTGCACCAAGCCACAAAGAATGAAAGAAATTAACCTAAACCATGATTTATTTCTCCAAAATATATGATGGTTGTTGCTAAAATATACCTTTCTGTTTCTGGTATGGTTTCATGATCTTTTTTTGTTATAGTAAATTCACTTGGCTCAATTAAAATGGTGCGAAATTACATGCCATCGTGCAAGCTTACAGATACAGAAAAAATGCTACATGGCTGCTGATATGAAGCTTGCAGTGGACAAAGTCATTGTCAATGCTCAATGGCATGTCCATGGATTTGGTGGTATCACATCAATAATGCAGTAATGTATGGATAAGGTAATATCATCAATAATGGAAAAACAAGTAAAAATCACAGGAAATGTCATTTGTTCTACACCTACATCATCTATAAAAGAAGAGGAGGATTTCAGAGTACTGTCAGTAATTGATGAGTACCGTCAAACAGGGTAAAAAGGGACAGATTTGAGCGTTTTTTGTTAATAACTTCTTACCATGAAACATTTCATAAACGAATTTGGGCTCATTTTAAAGGTCTTTGCAAGGGCTATTGTATGGCATCTTTAAAAAATTTCAAATGCTATTTGTAAGGTGCTAGACACAATATAAAAGGCTCCTGAATTAATCTGGAAATGCGGTAATTAGAGGCACTTGAGATAAAACTCAATTTTAAAATGTTTGAAGCATGCAGAGTGTACTCATGTATTACTAACAGTGCTCTGAAGTCCTCCTCTTTCAACGTAGATGATGTAATTGAATAATAAATTTCATTTTCTGTGAGTTTTACTTGTTTTTCCTTTATTGATATGATATTACCATATTCATTAATTACCATATTATTAATGTGATATTACTGTACCCATGGACATGCCATTGAGCATTAACAACGACCTTGTCCACTGCAAGCTTAATATCAGCAGCCATGTAGCATTTCTTCTGTACTTGTAAGCTTACAAGATGGCTTGTAATTTCACAAAATTTTAGTCAAGTTGAGTGATTTTACTAAAACAAAAAAGATTGTAAAAAACATACATGAAACAGGAAGGAATGTTTTAGTGACAACCATCATATTTTTTGGAGAAATAAATCATAGTTTATGTTATTATCTTTCATTCTTTGTTGCCCAGTGCTCAATTCTATCTATGACATTCTATATGCACAATTTTGTGATGACTGATGCAGTAATTTTTTGTTAAGTGAAATTTTTTTCACTGAGCAAGGTAAATGTAATCAAATTTCTTTGTTGTTAATTGATTCTTTCATTTACTGGAGCCTTTGCTAACCAAGGCTCTACCGTAAATGCAGTTTTACGGGTGTCCCTTATTACTCTGGGAGGATGTCCCTTATTACCTCATTTTGCGGAAATAGCCACCATTTTTGGGGGGGAATGAGATTTGCAAATTCTGTCAATCACGTTTTTATGCCAACACCAGCGTGCAACTTTTATGTAAGTAAGATTTTTCAATATGACAAATATTTTTTCCGCTACAAACCTTAGCCAAGGTACTTTCTCAAAATCTCACTTTTCAAACTTTTTTTCAGGGATTTTTTAGAGGTAATAAATGTATGATTTCTCAACTTGCTTTATTCTGCATAGATAGTAAAAATGTTGAACTTTACACCACTATTTTTAATTTTGCAATATTTTGATTAGTTTAGCTGCTGCAACATTTCTACAAAATTTTGGAGGACTGTTCCTTTTCACCCTGTCCGTCCCTTTTCACCCCATTTGGGGAAAAATAAATAGGGATGCTTTTATTTTGTGTCAGGCACCTTACAATTTGAAGTTGCAAATAGCATATGGAATTTTATGGGAGATGCCATACAATATGCTATTGGATTGGAGATATTGGAGATGCCATTTTTTGGAGTCCCTTGCAAATGCCATTAAAATGAGCCCAAACTTGTTTATGAAATAATTCATGGTAAGAAGTTATTAACAAAAAAAGCTCAAAACCGTCCCTTATTACCCAGTTTGATGGTATTCTTCAATGCAAAAGATACTATGCTATACTATCTGTCACAGTTTATTTCACATGAAAATGTTCTACAGAAATTAACATTATTTCACTCAGTTTCAAACAATTATTATCTCCTTCATGTTCATGATTAGTTATCATGGGCTATCAAGCATTAATATTCAATTCTATGTATAAAATTCCTCAATGTTAAGTGGTAAAAAATATTTACCTTAAAGTAAGGATTGCTTTCTACAAATTGTCAATTTTCCCCTCACAGAAAATGTGTGCACACTGTGCAGGGAGCACTTAACATCTTTCACTGTTGCCACCGTCAGATAAGTTTAACTGAAATTATCTTGTGAAAGACAAATTTTTATAAATACCCAATGAGGGATTTCCATTTTTCACAAAGTTAGTGAAAAATGTAAATGTTAATAAGATAAACAAAAGTTCTCCAGTGCCACTCTGGTCTATGACACGGCACTCAGCAGCACTTGTAGAATTCTATCCTGCATGATAATTAGTCATCAGTTAATGCATTTGAATTGTAAAAATTGCCTATGTTGACAATGAGTGCACCAGTGCAACCTGAAATTCAAGACATCCTGCAGGGAAGGGACAAAGGCACAGGACAAAACATTATGTCACCGCATACCAGAATAGCTACGCTAGTACCTCATGCAACTACCATTCCACATTTTAGTAACATTGATTGCTCAACATTTAGTTTTTTTAGATTTAAGCATTGTCGCGCATGAAGAGAGGTCTAGGTTGCATTTGTGCCTGTTTATTTCAAGGTCCACCATCAAACGGGGTAATAAGGGACAGGCGGGGTAAATCGGGACGCACGTCCCATATTTCGTAGAAATTTTGTAGCATCTAAACTATAGTCAAATGGGGTAAGACAGGACCGAAATCACTAACAAGCCTGTAGCATCTATACCATGAATAACTAAAAAACCCTAAACCTATCACAAGGTGTATCTATACAATGGGCTTCTAAGCTACAACTCAGACGTTTTTCATCTAACATAGTTTTCAGTACAAATTGAAAAAGTGAGCTGGTCCCATCATACCCCACTGGGGTAAGATGGGACCAGGCTGGGGTAAGACAGGACCGACTGGTAATTCTTTTGTTGAAAGGTTTTTAATAAAAGTACAAAACTGAGATTCAATATTATCCATCTAGAAAAACATTATTTGATTAAACAACCACTTGTTACTGTTTTCTGTTACGGGAAGTCAACTCTAATATCGGTCACATTGGAGTTTTTGTCATGAGAAAACTTTGTTAAGCATAGTAATAGTGGGTTGGCTATTGTTCATTGTAGTTCATTCATTGTAGAGCACTGCTAAATGCTTCATGTATATTCCATTAGTGTAATTGTCTGAAAATTTTACCAAATTGGTAATAAAACCAATGGATAATAACTTAAGTGTCACACGTCATGTGTTTTCTTGCTAACTGCATTTGTGGTGCACTTCATCTAATGTAGCCCATGCCCTCTCACAGAGTTGTGATAATAATTATTTTTCATGTTTCACACAATGATTTTCCCCCAGCCAATCTTGCACATAGTTCTGCAGCTCACTAATTGGAAGAGACAACCCTATTTTCTATATCCATTAATTTAATTTAAAATAGTGCACTAAATTTCTCTAATCAAAAAAGGTAACAAGTTATAATGAAGTTTGAGCCATAGATAAAATTTTTGACCAAAATACTCCATGTACTGCACAATAATATTCATTTAAGAACTATTTTTGATAAACTGTACCTAGGGTAATAGAGGACCATTTGTGGGGGAAGACAAGACCATTTGTGGGGTAAGATAGGACTGCCTGTGGGGTAAAACAGGATCATTTAGTGGTCCCGTCTTACCCCATGTCCGGTCCTTTTTTACCCCATTTTAGAATAGATGTCAGGCAGAGATGGTAGCAGGTAGGAATGCCTAGTATGTCTCAAAAGTTGCTTATTACTCGAGGTTACCTGCCTACATCCACAAACCTGGCCAAAAAATTTTTTGTCATTAGACAGAGCTTATTTCCCAAACAGGATTAACTATTTTTTGACCCTTCTTTACATAGGTTTTCTTTTAAAATTAGCCAGAAATTCATTATTAGCAGATTAGGGTTGAAACAAACACTGAAATGACAGGCAATGATTGCTCTAACATATTCTTTTATCAAATTAAATTCAGTGCAATTAGAGTGCATGCCATGGGCTGGTCCTTTCTTACCCCATGAAGGCTGCGATCCTGTCTTACCCCATTTGACTATAATAAAAATATTGCAAAACTAAAAATAGTGGCATAAACTTCAATATTTTTACTACCTATTATGTATCAAGCTAGTTAAGAAATTATACATTTACTATCTCTAAAAAAATCAGCGAAAAAAGTGTGAAAAGTACAATTTTGGAAAAGTACCTCTAGTAAGGTCTGGAGCAAAAAAAATATTTGCCGTATTAAAAAATGTTACTAATGTAAAAGTTGCACACAGGTGTCAGCTTGAAAACGCAATTGACAGAATTTGCCTATCTCATTCCAAAAAATGGCAGCCATTTCCACACAATGAGGTTTCGCAAACGGCGAAACTTAATTTTCAAGCCGGTCAATGTTACCCCGTCACGGCTGCCATTAGGTGGTCAAAGTTCCCCCATTGGGGGGCAGCGCCCCCATTTGCAAACTATGACACTTTCCGAAAATTTGGCTTTTGCATATGTAACTAGAAGAGTTCTACTACAATGAATCAAAACCTGGAGTTATTTTACAAAAAAAAAAAATAAAAAAATTGGAGGGGGTACTGCGACAGGCTTTAAATAATAGCTCTTTTTCGTGGGTCACATTATTAATTTTTTAACCTATTAGATATGCAAACTTTTTAAATCTTTCGATTGTGTTACATAGCCTCAGTATTAGGCCTTTAATGACCATGGACAAAATTTTTCTATGGCAAATCGTTTTTGAGTTTTGGGTTTTTTTTGTTGATATAATGAAAAGTGGTCAAAGTTAGCCCGCCGGTCAAAGTAACCCCATTTTACGGTAGATAGGAAAAATGTTGTCGTTTACGCCACTATATTTCCAATTAGTTTCAAAATTCCAATTAGTTTTGCTACTAAAACAGTTTTACGCCATGTTGGAGGACTTTCCCGAGTTACCCCGCCCATCCCGAGTAGCCCCGGTTGACGGTACTGCTATTACAGTAATAGATGAGTCATGAGTACACTCTGCATGCCTCAAACATTTTAAAATTGTTTCATTTCAAGTGTCCCGGATTACCCTGTTCCCAAGGGTAATGAGGGACGCTTTTATTTTGTGTCTGGCACCTTACAAATACCGTAGCATATGGAATTTTTTTGGAGATGCTATATGATACGCTATTGGATTGCAGATATTGGAGATGCCATTTTTGGCACATTTTCTCATTCATGAAAAAATGCACTATTGTGCTCACCATGTCCGTCTGTCCATCCGTGACTTGACATTTTTGTTGACAAGAAAATGTGCTCTCTGTCACTCACTGCAGTGAGTACTGAGTTATATATTTTTTGGAGATGCCCTTGCAAAGGCCATTAAAATGAGCCCAAACTTGTTTATGAAATGTTTCATGGTAAGAAGTTATTAATGGATAATGCTCAAAATCGTCCCTTATTAATCAATATATCAAAATCGTCCCATTTGATGGTATTCTTCAATGCCAAAGATACCATACTATACTATCTGTCAAAGTTTATTTTGCATAAACATATTCTACAGAAAGTAACATTATTTTACTCAGTTTCAAACAATTATTGTCTCCATCATGTTCATGACTACGGCAGTTATCATATGCTATCAAACATTAATATTCAATTCTGGTTTTGAAATTCCTCAATTTTAAGCAGTAAAAATTGTTATTTAAAATATATATTGTTTTCTACAAATTGTCAATTTTCCCCTCACAGAAAATGTGTCCAGGGTGCACTTACCAACTTTCACCCTTGCCACCATCAAGATAAGTTCAACTGAAAATATCTTCAGAAAGACAAGAAATTTATACATAACCAGCACGGTATGGATGAACTGTATATGGCTTTTGCAAAGTTAGTGGAAAATGGAAATGGTAATAAGGTCAACAAAAGTTCTCCAGTGCAACTCTGGTCCACGACTCAGCACTCAGCAGCTCTGATAGAATTCCACCCTGCATGATCAGCCTTCAGTTAATGCATTTGAATTGAAAAATTGCCTATGTTGACCATGCCAAAGTATGGACCCACCACCAGCACAACCTAAAATTTATGACATCCTGCATGGAAGGTACAAAGGCACAGGACATAAAATTATATCACTGCATACCAGAATGGCCACTTTACCTCATGCAGCTACCATTCTGTGTTTGCAGGAACAGTAAGAGCCAACAAATTATGCCATATGTATATTATGGTTTACTAGTTTTGAGCATTGTTACACATGAACAGACATCATGTTTCTGGCAGTAAATAAAAAGCTTAAATTCTGTCAGATTGCTTTGAAGTCCACAACAATTAAATGGAATAATCACAATACACGGCTCTAGTGGTGATGTACATTTACCTGTTAATGAAGTCACTTAAAAATTTCTCACCCCCAATCCATCCAGATGTCTTCTTGCCCAAACTAGCTGTAATCTCATGTTTTTATTACCATTAGGACAACCTGACTGCTTTTTATTGATGGAGAGACTATCTTTTGCTTCACTTGTGGATGGAGCAATAACAATTATGGGGTCAGGGGAAGCAGGCAGCAAGCAAGGCTCAAATGGAACTCACTGAGCGTGCTGGAAACCATTCATTTAGCAAATAATCCCCAACAGATTGATCTAAGGAGACTCACCTAATAAAAGAGGTCTTTCCTTTTGCTTTTCTCTTGCCAGTTTCAAGTAAAATGCAAGATTCTTTCCACTTACAAAAAACTCATGGAGAGCTGCTGCAATCAGACTCTCCATACAACACTTGCTCTTCATCAGGTCCTCTTGCAGAATGGCCTTAAAATCCAGCCACTTTCTTANGGCCTCCAGATGCCGGTTGGGTGCACTCAGAGAAGATTCTCGTGATCTGCAGACTAGCCTCCAGTTGCAGACTGGCCTCCATCTGCAGACTGGCCTCCCATATGCATTCTGCAGACTGGTCTCCATCTCCAGACTAGCCTCCAGCTGCAGACTGGCCTCCCATATGCATTCTGCAGACTGGCCTCCATCTGTAGACTAGCCTCCAGCTGCAGACTGGCCTCCATCTGCAGACTGGCCTCCCATATGCATTCTGCGGACTGGCCTCCATCTGCAGACTAGCCTCCAGCTGCAGACTGGCCTCCAGATGCCAGTTGGGTGGACTCAGAGAAGATTCTCGTAATCTGCAGACTAGCCTCCAGTTGCAGACTGGACTCCATCTGCAGACTGGACTCACATATGCATTCTGCGGACTGGTCTCCATCTCCAGACTAGTCTCCAGGCTAAGACTCCAGCTGCAGACTGGCATTCCATATACATTCTGCGGACTGGTCTCTATATCCAGACTAGCCTCCAGCTGCAGTCGCTTCATCTGCAGACTAGCCTCCAGTTCCTGGGTTCCAGACTGGCCTCCATCTGCAGACCAGCCTCCACCTCCAGCGCCATCATCGCCGCCGTGTGAAGCATAAGCAAATGCCACTATAATAGAGAGTGAGGCGGTGGCCCGCGCCCCGTGGCCCTGCCCTGCCCTGACGCACGAATACACACTAAATTGACTTCAAACATAAGCAAAAAAACTAAATTAAAACCCACAAATTATTATATTATTTCTACAAAATGTGCCACAATAAAACAATTCTGTAATATAAAATTATGGTATCCTTTTCATTGTCAGAATAAGCATACAAACGACGAATGAATATGTAATCTGAGGAACAGAATTGACAAACATTTGCCCGCCCAACCTCAGCATTCTATTACTCATTTACCTGACCGCTTTATATTAGCTCATTTGGATCTTAGCTCATTTAGCTACAAAATTAAGAGTTATACTTATTAGCGTCAACAACCAATTTCAATCAAGCAATTTCAGCAGGACGATCAGAAATTCTTACTGGACTGCTGGAAAATAAATGTTAAATTGAAAAAATTTTTATCTGGTTTGAACAAATACTCTTGAACAGAGATATTTCCATATTGCTTATATTTTTTGTCGCGAAAATTTATGGAAAATAGAGATATCTAGAATTTCTCCTGAATTTAAAAATTTTAATATTTATAAAAATTTGAAGGGTAAATGAATTATTTGACTTCGAGAAGTTGCTTGGATCCAAATAATAACCTAGTATTGTACATTAATGATATGTACTGACATAGTCGAAACCTTATTGCCTTTTTTAATGTTACATTAGTTACTATTTTATAGTTGTGTCTCGTAGGGGCAGTTGATAAATATTAGGCTGACGTGCTGTGGGTTTCCCGTTGTTATGAGGCACTGTTACTGTTCTGTGGGGCGCAACTTTACAAATAGCTAAATAACATATCTGCACCATATAATCTTAGTGAATCGCAAATTATCATGATAAAACTTAGTACTGAGCTATTAAATAAAAAAACAACAAGAAATATCCATAAGAAAAAGTGCTATAAGAGAAGCAGAAAATGCTGTACCAATTAATACCCCCAAATTTATTAAAATGTTTGAATGGTCTATATTGATGCCTAATATAATATACAAAGAAAACGATCCGATGTGGCGAAGAAAAGAAAATCTATAATCCCATATTCAATTCGTCATTCCAGTTATCTCGAGATGTCAAACAAAAATCCTTCGAAATAAAAAGTTCCATACTCAAACCTTAAAGGGACGTATGTTTTGAAATTACAAGAGACAAATTATTCTGAGACAAAGACCTGAATTTGGAAACCCATTTATAGATAACAAGGAAGCGTATTTTAAATAAATTTGAAATTGTACAAGTGTACAGCACGAGTATTCATATCGATCCCCCCTTCTCATTGAAGCTTCATAAGTTTTTTTATTTACGGACACGATAAATATGTAGCCATACATAATGCATAGATAATAAAGCTTATTCACAACAGAACCTGTTTACTACAAGTTGGTGCTGCGATCTCATCAATAATTGAAGACTGCATGTGATGTGAAGAGAATAATATACATTTAAAAATTACTTTTTAAAGACAACTCTTCTAAAGAATCCAGTGTCTCCGATGTTGAATATGTACAATGAATTTTTCATTTTATTTTCGAATATTAAAACAATAAATTTTCAATTTTTTCCAATATATAAAATTTTTCTTTCAAAGTTATTTATTCTGTCAATTGATTCATGCATTGTCTCCGACTTCACACAAGTGTGCAAAATTTCAGATCAATTGGACATGTAAAAGTGTGTCAAATATCAGTTATAAGATTCGTAGCTGACAAAATTATTTTTTTCAATTTTTATAATATAAAAAAATTAATTTTCAAAATCATTTATTTTGTCATTCAATTCTTGCATTGTCTCCAACTTTACGCAAGTGTGCAAAATTTCAGATCGATAGGATAAGTAGAAGTGTGTTAAATTTTTATTATAAGATTTGTAGCAGACAGACAGACAGACAAACAAGAAGTGAAGTCAAAGAGAAGTGTTGTAATAAATGGAAGCGAATCTTGCATGTTTATAAAAATATGAAGCTATGAAAAATATGAAATAAC
The DNA here is from genome assembly GCF_000764305.2 of Hyalella azteca. Classification (NCBI taxonomy): domain Eukaryota; kingdom Metazoa; phylum Arthropoda; class Malacostraca; order Amphipoda; family Hyalellidae; genus Hyalella; species Hyalella azteca. The sequence goes on along the minus strand of NW_025945187.1, from coordinate 6,595 downwards.
AGGCCGTTCACACGTCGCATCTCGATCTCGGTGGCCGGAAAGATAATCTAAAACTTTGAATTAAACCTACCGTCCGTTGAAAAGATTTGATAAAAAGGCCAATCTAGTCAAGAAAAATACAAGAATCGGCGACAGGCCTATCCAGGCCTATTCTTCAATGTCGAAGATACTATGCTATACTATACAGTACTACTAATATCGAACCTGGAGAAACTGTTGATAAATTTTGTTGAGTTTACGGTTCAAAGATTTTTTAGAAATTTTTTTTCCGTTGTAGAAAACTTTCTTAGAGCACAGACTGTATACGGTTAAAAATTAGTTGTAATCCAACCATGCATTCTTATTATGGACAGATATAAGCTGACAAACCGCAGCGCATCTAAGACATTCATTGTGATATCAGTTTTGTGAAAATAAAATGATGATATCAAGATAGTTTATGAATAATAACTAATTTTATGCTAACCTAAAATATACCGACGTCCGACATTGTAACGGCAGCGGGCAAGTAACTCACGCGAAGCCTCATGTCAAGCATTTATTGTCCATTCAAATGAATGATGATTAAATATGTAAATTTTGCTATTCAAAACGCTTGAGTTACTTGTTAATGAGCCAAACTCAGTATAATATGCAAGCCTCCCGTTATGGACTAGATGAATGATGCTGTTATGTAGATACGATCAAATCATTCAGTTACTGATCAAACTTTTCTAGTATTATAAATGAGTGTGAAGCTAGAATCATCTCATTCTCGCGAAGAATTAGCAAAAATGCAGTGTAGTATGTAGATATAATGAAGATATAGTGTGCAATTCTTGATTTTAATACTAGGAAATGGGATGTTTTTCGCTGGGTGAATTATATGCCGCAAAACAGGCAACAGTTTAGACCGCAAACGGAATAAATCAACAAGAAATTTGACTTTTATCTAGTTTTGCTTAATAGTATATTTTGGATGCCCATGAGGCATAGAGTTTCGATTCGGATCTGGACGTTATAGTCCAGACTGAAACGCTGTTAATGTGAACACAGTCCTATAGAATAAGATACATATATGCACATCACTCTTATGAGGCGCTGCCGCTCATAAGCACATCACTCTTTTAATGCCCTATTCGTTTTTTACTATTTACGACCATTTTCTTTATTGATTCACGAGAATGACTATCATATTCGAGATTTCCAGCCTAGTCATTTAAATTCAAATGAAATGAAATAGGTGGGCTTTCGTGAATTTTGATAATAATTTGCAATAACACCAGCGTTCCTCATAAATTCAAATTAATTAATTATCGAATTTCCCGACCTCGTTTCCAATATCTCAACAATATTTTAAGCGCGAATGGTTGATTGACTACATATTCATCTGAATTGTTTAACAAGGCACACCTCATTAATATCGACCTGTGCTGTATGCTGTATGCTGCATGCTGTATGCTGTATGCTGTATGCTGTATGCTGTATGCTGTATGCTGTATGCTGTATGCTGCATGCTGTATGCTGTATGCTGTGTGATGTATGCTGTAAGCTGTATGCTGTATGCTGTATGNCACATGCTGTATGCTGCACATGCTGCATGCTGTTTGCTGCACATGCTGCATGCTGCATGCTGCATGCTGTATGCTGCACATGCTGCATGCTGTATGCTGCACATGCTGCATGCTGTTTGCTGCACATGCTGCATGCTGCATGCTGTATGCTGTATGCTGCACATGCTGCATGCTGTATGCTGCACATGCTGCATGCTGTATGCTGTATATGCTGTATGCTTTATACTGCACATGCTGTATGGTGCACATGCTGCATGTTTAGTTCGCACATTAAATTTATTCATAAATTATTAAGTTATATGCATCATAATCGGCAACTGAAATTTTCACAAGCTTGAAAAGCTTAATCTTGCGCCATCAATTAATAACTCATTTGCATTTTATAATCATTCAGGATTGATTGATCCATAGAGATTATTGAGTTACGCGCAAGTGTGTTTTCTTAGTGATCTTCGCTCTCTAAAAAAATTAGAATAGCACTCTCCAAAAAAATTAGAATTAAAATAGAATTACTTCACAAAATTTGCTCTAAATGGATCATTTGATTTCAATAAAAATACTAACTAAGTTTAGTTAGTCAGACTAAGTTTAGTCTGACTAACCCGGTTTGTCTGACTAAACCGAGACGCTTACAAGTCATGTCGAGTTTGCTTAAGCCATTATTTCAGTTTTTAAATGATGGGTCACGAATATCTCATTCATCCGAAGATATTAGCCGCATAATCCCTGGAAAATGATGAATGACGCGGGCATAAACTTTATTTGGCTTAGAATAGAATAGAAGTGTCGGCGCTGAAGAAATAGGCCCATGGCCTGTTGCCGATTCTTGAACTTTTCGTGACTTGATTCACAAGGGATCCGGCCTTTGGAACCCGATCTTTCCATAGCTGACGATTGATTGAGATAGCTGCTGGACTTATTGCCTGGTCCGTAATTTGCTAGGCATTTTAAGACTGAACATATGCTCCTGCATAGCTTCGTCTAGTCTGTTTTTGAAGATGTTCATACTCGGAGCGTCAACGATGCTATCAGGTAGGCTGTTCCACATGTCGGTGACTCGAAGCGAGAAGAAATGTTGTCGCATGGATGTGTTCCAACGCTGTTTTTTTAGTTTATAGCCGTGGCCCCTGGTGTTGGTTCTTGTTTCAAATTCTAGTAATCCTTCTGGGACCTTGTATAAGCCATGAGTATACTTGTATACTTCAATGAGGTCCCCACGCAGACGTCGATAACTGAGGCTTGGAAGCTTCATAATCTTTAATCTTTCCTCATAGGACTTGCTTTTCAAGCCCGGAACTATTCTCGTTGCGAGTCTTTGAACACTCTCTACTAAATTTCTGTCCTTTTCAAATTTCGGTGACCATACGACGTTTCCAAACTCTAGGTTCGGGCGCACGACAGCAACAAACAACTGATTCATAGTTCCTGCATCTATGGACTCGAAAGAGCGTCTAATCAGTCCACGTCGTTTATTGGCATTATTAACTTTACCTTCAATATGCTTAGAAAATTTCAACTCATTGTCGATGTTAACTCCTAAATCCTTTTCCGTTGTCGACTTCGACATCATCAGTCTGTCGTTGCAACCGTGTCTTCTCATACTGTAATCTTGCTGTTCATTATTCTTGCCAAGGTGGATAACTTTACATTTGTCAGCGTTAAAACGCAGCTGCCACTTATCAGCTCAGCCAACCAGCCTGTCAAGATCAACTTGCAACTGTACTTTTTGCGACGTATTCTTCACTGTATTATAAATTTTAGTGTCGTCAGCATACATCGAGCAAACGCTAGACACACCTTCTGGCAGATCGTTTATAAACGCAACGAATAGAATAGGCCCGAGAACGCTTCCTTGTGGCACGCCGCTGCGCACTGAAGCCCAGTCTGATACGGACCCATTAATACTGACACGTTGTCGCCTCCCTACTAGTACTGACTCCGTACTGACACGCCTCCCTAGCCGGCGGACTGAAACAATTGTTCATTCGCATGGTTTTCACTCCTGACTTGAAGTAAATAAAAAAATACGACAGTATGGACGATTGAATATAGGAAATTAAACTGGAAAATAAACGTAACATTTCAATCGCAGTACGGATAAGCCTAGAACCTTCATCTTGTTTCTGCATCCTGTCGGGGCTAATGATAGCGGTGGCAGCGTTGGGGAATAGGCTATTAGGCCTGTCGCCGAGTCTGGACATCGGAGAATTTTCACAGCTTGTTGCGGCTCTCGAACACGCAACTCAATGCTTCAATATCTTCCGCGCGTAAAATTAGCAAGTCTATGTGACATAAAAAGGGACTTGTGGGTCACTGGGGCCGGAAGGTCGTACATTATCATGCCCGTTTTGATACTGTCTTTGGCATATACAAAAAGTAATCAAGGCATCCTGACTGACTACTGATTAATTATATATTTACGCCTGCTTGGCGGCAAAATTTCTTTTTTAAAATAAACTTACATTTTATACTCATAACTCCTTCTGAATGATGAGGTCGATCATACTATAGGTTGAACTTGTGTATTGCATATAAATTTGAAAAAGGAGATATCATGTTTTTCATGCATTAAAAAGCAAATTTCAGCAGAATTGAATTGTAATTTAAACTTGTTGATGGGACATTTAACTAAAAAAATTACATATAACATTTATTTGAATCAGTTGCGTTTTATGATCTATGGAATATTCCATGGATAGCTAATTAGTTATTGACGGTAACAGGACGAGTACAAGTTTACACTAGTCCACTCTGATCATAAAGTAAATTACTCAATGACTGTAAATTAAATTATATTAATGACCTCTACCACAACCAAAACAAAATTAGCACCCCTGTAAAGCCAGTATGACCTTGTCAAGAATAAGCACCCCAGTATGACCTTGTTAAGAATAAGCACACCAGTATGACCTTGTTAAGAATAAGCACCCCAGTATGACCTTTGTGGGGGGAGTGTAGGGGGAGGGGCATGCGGGGGGAGCATGGAGGGGGCTGCTGGCCATGGGATGTGCTGGGCGGGGAGGGATGCTGTGCCGGTGGTTCAGTGGCCGCCACACGACACTGACGGACATGGAGGCATGGAAATAGGTGGTGCAGGGAGATGACATTCCTTGAAATGACTTATAAAGCATGAAATGCGTTTGTTTCTCATCACCTCGTTTGACTTTTCGAAAGGGCAGGTGACTCGCGCTCAATGGGTGGTCAATAAGTCAGGTATCGCTCAAAAAATTAATGCGCGATTTCTGTGCTTACATAATAATTAAGCTAGCCTGCGCTACACAGCAATAATTCGTACTTTCATATTCTTACGGGCTTAACGCCTCCAAACAAATATATATATTAAAATATCTTCTTTATAAACTCAAATAGGTATCTCTACGTCATCAGAATAAAATATATACTATTTATTTGTAAAAATCAAAATATTGTAGCATAGAACGTATGATAATATGAATAAGGAATGAAACATAATTTTTTCACATATCTTCTCATTTCCTGTTTACGCTGTAGCTAGTTGAGAATTTTAATTGTTGTTATTGGCAGTACTTAACTCTTTGTAGATTTATAATTTCGATTGGTAACTATATTATTGTCAACAATCGATCCCGCTGTCATCATCTGTTGAAATAACGAGCGGCAAATTGTGCGCTATTCATGTATCTTATTCATGTGACTTATTCATATCAAGTCTTCACAATGTTGAAGGTAACGCGTAACAAAATATACGAAAGGCAATTTAGAAGCAAATAACAGGAAATATTTCGCAACAGGAGCTCGCAGCCACTTCAGATTATGATTGTTTCCCATATTTAGGAGCCATTTTCGATATTGAATATAATGTAAGATAATTAATTACACATTTTTTTGCACGTTGGACTCAATAAGTGTAAGATTTATAGAAACGACATTTTTACGAAAAATTTGATATCAGTATTCCGCATCAGGAAGTACTTGAAGAATGAAATTATTTTCTCCAACGATTGTTGAAATCGGGGAACCAATGTCTCTGCGATACGTGAAAAATGAAGAAATAAATTGAACCTAAAGTGTAATAGAGATGAAGGAAGAAAAGAAAGATGAAATACGGGAGATATAAATATATACATATATATATGGGATCTATAAAAATATATATATAAAATGATAACCCTTAATTATTCTCTTTGGAACGATATGGAAGGGCATGATATATTGTTATTGGGTTGTCAACATCAATAGCATTGAAATGTTTTCATATTATGCAACAGTTTAATAGAACTCAGCTTCAGTAGCTTAGGAAGTTCAAGCCCTTTAACTCGTTTAACAAGACAGTTAAATGTTGAACTAAAATGACCACACGATGAGGCTGTGTGACTGGACTGTAATTATATTAAGCTCATACGAGCCCAGGTGGCAATTGGGACCACCATTTCATAAACGTCTAAACTCACGCCTGTTGAATTCACACAACCAAGGTGTACAATTGAAATGAATAAATTTCAGGGCTTCGTTATAACTTTGTTACGTTTCGAGAGCTATTAGCCAAAATTTAATATAAAAATGACAGAATTTCCAGCCGTTATATGTCGGACAGTATTTGAAAATGGCGCTGCAGAACCAAAGTTCTGGAGGTTCAACCTGCAGTTGTGGGTCGTCAGAACTGGCAGTTCCTTGCGCTCCTGCGACGGTACAAGTCAACTTATACTGAAGCATAGCGATGGTAAATCTCGCTGCGTGCAGTCTATTTACGTTCCATCTTATTTTATAGACCTCTGGCTTCTAAATTGTATTAAATAAATTGGGTATTTTTTAGGATTCACACTACGGAGACGTTTTTGAAGCCGATTTAAAATATGATACATAGGAACATAACCCAGTTAAAATTCTGAGACGAGACCGGCGCCGTTCTTGGACGGGCCTGCCGCGCTTTAGCAGGACGGAGCCGTGAAACAATAACCGGCCATCTATCTCTAACGCAGCGCTGCACCTGGGCTGATACAAGGATAAATTCCGGCCGCCCGGCAAGAGCTGGGCAACGGCGCTGTGGCAGCGCAGCGAGAAAG
>NW_025945186.1:0-1396 GCF_000764305.2 Hyalella azteca | reverse complement strand
GTTAAAAATCTGAGCTCCAGAGTTAGCTGACTTAGTTCAATAAGTTCTAACATATCCTCAGTCTGCTTAGACTGCAAGCTCAGTTTCCTGAAAGAAACACCAATCAAATATGAAACATTATTCTTCACTAGTCTCAATGAAGATATGGTAAATTTACTTAGTACAGTGTTACAGGATATTGTTAGAGGTTCCACATGGCAAATCTACGCTACGTAAAAGATCCAAAGTACGAATTTAACACTCGTATAAATCCTCGCAAATCGTTCTTATAATTAAAAAATTACTACTTAACTAACAAAAGACTTTATTGAGTTATAACCTCATTATCATAAAATTGGTATAAAAGAATAATGAGAAAACGATTTAATTGTATAAGAACATAAAGGGAAACATCCATACACAAAGAAATAAATGGGGGCTTATTGTCGAAATACCGACACATTTTATGCACGAACAATGATATAGGTATTCTCTTTTGCCAGCCAAAATTATTCAGGATTATGGTTGAACTATTAGACATATATTTAGTTCAACCATGGTCAGGATTACCCACACAAGTCAAAACATTTATCGCCATTTGAACAACTCTCTATCATTTCTCTGGGTGAATGGAAACGTACTATAGAAGGACCTTATACTGAATTATTAAAATGTCGGCTGATAATGAGGATCGTCCCAAATATTACTGAAAGAGCACGTTTATTTATGAATTTGTATGTAGGTGGGAACTTGTAGAAATTCTAAAATTCTTCGGTCTGGATACCGTCATATTCTACACTAAGCTAAAGGCATTTAAATTTAAATACATGAAAATTGATGGCGGTAAAGAAGAGAGTGACGAGTAGCTAGTTACTAGTAGTTAGTGAAACTTTTGTTTAGGATAAGGGTTCCCGAACTACATAATGTATTGGCATTTTCATAATTGCACAACCAAATGATTACAGGTGCAAAGCTATATTTACATTCATAAATATGCTAATACACCGTTGATGTATACGTTCTGTGAGCTTTTTTATGCATAAAAAGTTTCAAGTCTATGTGGACGCCGTTGTTCGATATTAGGATGCTAAGGAGACAAGATCGCCTAATAGTTTCAGTAGTTTCAAAGTTAAGTTACAATCACATTTATATATACATCTTTTTTTTTTGCGGAGTGAACAACTAATTTTCCTTGAGCAGTTAGAAAATATTTACTTTAGTCAGCGTTTAACAAAATACGTTGAATGATTAAATTTGTGATAGTTGTTGGGTAAGTGAAAGGGTGTGAATGAAATCCGTTCAGTATTGAAAGAGGTATGACTTGGCAGTTGAGCGTTAAGTTAGGTTTTGCGTTCGAGTGCGCAGGCGAGTTCGTAAAAGTGTCGAATCGGTAAAAACATCCTTGTTTCAAATGGTC
>NW_025945185.1:0-9770 GCF_000764305.2 Hyalella azteca | reverse complement strand
TTACCCACAAAAAATGCGTTCCCCACAAAAAATGCATTCCCTACAAAAAAAATGCATTCCGCACAAAAAAATGCGTTCCCCACAAAAAATGCGTTCTCCACAAAAAAATACGTTACCCACAAAAAAATGCGTTCGCCACAAAAAATGCGTTCCCCACAAAAAAAATTCGTTCCCAGGTCACCATGACACGCTGGCATTCATATAACAAAAAAAATGTCATTGACATCACGCAAACGAATAATGTGGCAAAGGGCACTTTTTCAATAACTAAAAACAATTTAATTCTTGTGGTGAGAGCATCGGAAGCGAGAATTAACACAAAAACATCCGCATAATACAATTAGTGGAAAAGATACACTAGTGTCATCACAAAGTAGCTAAATAATCTATCGTATAAATGATCTATAGCCAATCGTATAAAAAATCGCCTATCGCTAAATGGTCTATCCCCTATCGCTAAATGATCTATAGCCTTTCGTATAAAAATTTCCTATCGCTAAATGATCTATCGCCTATCGCTAAATGGTCAATCGCCTCTCGCTAAATAGAATAGAATAGAATAGAATAGAATAGAATAGAATATAGAATAGAATAGAAGTGTCGGCGTTGAAGACATAGGCCCATGGCCTGTTGCCGATTCTTGAACTTTTCGTGACTTGATTCACAAGGGATCCGGCCTTTGGAACCCGATCTTTCCATAACATAAATGATCTACCTTCTATCGCTAAATGATCTATTGCCTATCGCTAAATGATCTCTCGCCTATCGTATAAAAAAAAACTAATTTTACGACCATATCGCTTCAAAAATTCTGTGCGAAAACTGACGACAAAGTCCACGGTTAAGTCAAAGCGATCATAAAAGAGCACGTAAACCAATTTCCCGGCATCGTTTGTTAATTAATGAAAGTGAATTGGTAACGAGAACTGCCGCTGATTTCCTGAGGTCAAATTTCGAATTCTTTTTAGAGCGTCATCGCATGCTCCAAAAATTTTCATTCATATCGTCGTACAGACCAGAAACAGGCTCGTACTATAGTATTTGTAAGATGATTCAAAATGCATATTATCTTTATATAATCACACTATAAAACTAATGCAAGTGGCCAATTGCATTTGCAGCAAGTGTAGCCTCTGGTCATGACATGATTGAATATGTAAAAATACAAAAACAATAAGAAAAATACAAAAATCGAACCATAAGGCCACATTCCATGACTTACAAGTGGTATATACTAATTCATCGAAACCAATTTCTGCACACATGTCGATATTTTTTTACTCTTTCGTTGAGGTAAACTTCATCGCGATTGTCTCAAAGAAGTCGAGGTGGGAAGCTGCGGAAGGCGTGACATTGTGGCAGAGCCGAAGATTTGGACGATTTTCGTCTACAAACACATACGAACTTCATACGAAAAAAGTCCAGGGTCACATGTTTGCTCATCAACTACGAAAAATTAAATCGTGTCGAAACTTTCCGGTTAAAAAGTGGCAAATAAAATTATTCAGCAGAATATGTATCGGAAATTGTTAGCAGAAATTAAATAATAGATGAGCAAGCATTTTTTTTTTGTATACGCATAATTTTCATCGAAAAATTACGATGAGTCTTTAATTGTGCTTGGTGAGTTTTATCCGTGAACACTAATCAGTTAAAATAATGTGAGTATTTACCATATTTATGAACTCTAATCTTCTAAAATATTAATAAATTTACAGTATTAATGGACACTAATCGTCTAAAATATCGGGAGCATTCACCATGTTTATGGAAACTAATGGCCTAAAATAATGGGAGTATTTACCATATTTATGGAAACTAATCGCCTAAAATAATGGGAGTATTTAACATTTTTATGGAAACTAATGGCCTAAAATAATGGAAGTATTAACATATTTATGGAAACTAAGGGCCTAAAATATTTCGAGTATTTATCATATTCATGTTGACGACTTGCCCTAAATATATGAACTTCTTCCCTACATGAAGGTCGAATAAGAAGTAGAAATGTCATGCATTTGTTTGAATTCAGAAGAGAATTCATATTTTAACATCAAAAATCATGCAAGCTTACACATTTCTTCTCAATGATCTGAGGCGTAAAATAATGTGAAATAAATTTTCATTTAAATATTTTAATAATATCCGTTCAACATTGGATCCTATGTTTAACAGCAGACCGTCCGTTTAACAGCAAGTCCTCCGTTCAACTTCCTCCGTTCAACATTTAGTCCTATTTCAACAACAAACCATCCGTTCAACAGCAAGTCCTCCGTTCAACAGCAAGTCCTCCGTTCAAAATTGAGTCCTATGTTCAACAACAGACCATCCGTTCAACATTGAGTCCTCTGTTCAGCAGCGGTCCACAACGCAGCACAAAAGCCCCATTAGATTAGCCATTAGTGGCTCTCATTACCCCTTTTGGTTATCATCGGTGGGTTATCGGCGGGTTATCGGTGGGTTATCGGCGGGTCATCGGTGGCCTATCGTCGGCTGGTGAGTGGCTGCTAATAGGGCAGAAACAAATTTCAAATACGGGAAATTTTGCCAGCAAACGCATGATCGCTACCCGAGACTCTACCTCGAAAAATGTCAACATAATTTGACATTCCGCAAAACGAAACCAAATCCCTAATAAGTTTGTTTGAAATTCTAGAACAGCTGTTTACTTCTGCAAATTTTCTTCGCTGATTTTTAAAAACTAATATATTTGCCAAGTAGAATCGAGCTGATTGTTTACCGAACGCTAGCTTATCACACTCTATGTTTGGTGAATTCTATCAGATGCCGGCAAAGATCAAATCATTATTCATTGTTAATTATTTATTTTCCGTGAATGAAGCTCTACATTTGTAATCAAACGTAAATTCCAGTGGTTCACGTTTCCAGAACTCATAGCGTTGCATCTTAATACTAAAAATAAAGTCCAACAAAACTTCATCCACTCAGTGGACACCTGAAATCCCCAAATAATTCTGACATGAAATTTAAAAATTAGGAAAATAAGATCCAATCAAACAACGAAACAAATGTGTTGTGAATTTATTTAAATCACTAAAAGTTAGGTAATGGTAAACTTTTCAATTTAGCAACTGTAATGATATAACATTATCATTATAGCATATAACAATATATGAAATTATTATTAACTGTGAAATAAGAACCGTATTTATTTTCAACTTATGGAAACAGTTGGTATAATGTTTTTGAGCCTACAATAAATGTTCCACCTTCAATTGAGGGGTTTATTGTGTAGACAAAAGTGCGATATGCATATACTCCCACAAATTTTTCATTTAATTTTTTTTATTCCATCGTTCATGTTTTGAAAAAAATATATATATATAGAACTACACGAAAATGGCTGATGTTTCGGCAGTGGCCAAAAATGAATTTTACGTGCATTTATCAGACGTCCCCATAGAGGTTCAGTTTCATATATGCAGCTATCTAAATGATCTGTCCTCACTGTTGTACGAAATGCCTAATAAAAATCTGTTTAGAATTTCCCGGTGCAAAAACAGGGAAAATCTTATCATATTTTAAAGGAACGCAGTTCAAACCAAGGGACAATGAGGACCATCGTATGCATGCCAAATTTGAGTTGTGCAACTGGTCAATTTCTTAAATGCGTGTTATATTCTAATGTATGACGCAATTGTACGAGATATAATGCAATAAACAAGAAATATAAAAAATGCATACAGTAGAGGCATGGAATGAAATGATTCATCACATGTTTGATCTTACGTTGATGTTGAACTGTTTTCACAGATAAACAGTTCCAGAACGGTGGGTGAAAATATATTTTTGAGACTAACTTTTACGGCGATACCGTCATTTTCGAGACAAACTGAAATGTTTTTTTCGGCAAACTTTGATGGCTAATTATTTATGCAACAGTAACTATATTCCTTTGTTTCTATGAAATAACCTTTTTGTGTATAAGTAATTATGGTATAATTTCTACAATAAATGAACATCGTTGTCATGAATATTTCTCTTAATGTGCAGATTTTACCAGGAATTTATAAAATTTTCCGATCAGACTGTTGAAATTATTCTCCTTTTGCCTGGGCAACTTAACCTTCACGTTCCTGAATTTTCTTCTATTAAACTAAACTCTGCGCTTTTTAATGTTATTCCTACGAGAACGTCGTTGCGATGTACGCCACCGGAGTAATGGAGTTCTGACTCAGCTGCGCGGTGGCCATAACGACTCATTCCTTGCGATTTTTAATGCTATTCCTACGGAGTTCTGACTCTGACCGTAACGATCGTCCCGAAATTTGACTCCAATCTCGGGGATGGTCATCCCAGTCTCAGCGAGAAAAATAGCGGGATTGTCACTAGCCCATCTGCATCAATCACGCCAATCTCAATCATTTATCCCCGTTGTTTTAGCCGTCAATTTGCGTTCGCTTCGCCAATTTTCGTGGAAAAATGTTCTGGTTTCATTGCTTCATTTCACTCAAATAAAATTTAATGATCGTCAGTAGTGTTCGAAGTGAATTTATTTGTTATGCATAAGCTTTCTTCGTTACTTCACCGAAAAAATTTTTTTACTAAGCCGAGAATCATTAAAATATCGGGATATTTTCCAATCGCAAACTCATTTCAATCACAAACAAACTTTGGCTGCATTAGCCATGAGTAAGAAATTTGTGGGGCATTCGCATCAACTATTTGAAACATTGCTTATAAATCATCAATACATTGCATAGTCGATCACGCGCTGGAGGTCAATCAGGTTAATAATCTATTCACATTTTATCAAAAAATATTAATTTATTGCCTTTTGCAAAGGTGGGATTAAGTGCAATCGATAGGCCACGAAAATATTAGCTTTGGAGAGCAGCCAAACTCGAGAGGATCACTCATATTCTCCCGGATCATAGACGCGTTATCGCCGGCCAAACATCACTTACAAGTTTCGCAGTGTTTCGGTCTGGATTTGCGAGCTGAAGCCCGCAAATCCGGGCTGAGGCCCGCAAATTACGGGCTGAGGCCCGTAAATTGCGGGCTGAGGCCCGTAAATTACGGGCTGAGGCCCTCAAATTACAAGCTGAGGCCCGCAAATTACGGGCTGAGGCCCGCAAATTACGGGCTGAGGTCCGCAAATTACGGGCTGATGTCCGCAAATTGCGGGCTGAGGCCCACTAATTATGATTCCTAACGGAAAAAATCAGAGCTGCCAGCTTGCTAAAATCTGGCGCCCCGAAGCAATGATTGCTAAGATGATATAGGTATGGACTTTTCAGGAGAAACGGTTTTTCATACTGCTATTTTTATATATTTAGGATAAAAAGCTTCTGCGGCATTGATGGATCAAATTTGTGGTAATTTTGGAATACTTTTGGCGCTAAATAATTTCTTAATATCGCTCTTGATATCGTTCCTTACGCACCCTGCAGTCTCATTTTTTTAATGATTTCAAATAAATTAATCATATTCCTTACCTGGAAAATTACTCTGTGACGACCGATTCAACTGACCGATCTGCTTCCCTATTGCTAATAAGAAAAGTTTTAGGCTGAAGATCAATTCAATCACAAATGACACAAGTTAAATTTAATATATTGAAAGATTAATGGTGTTAAAATATATAACGATTTAAACTAACCGGTACCAAAAAATGTATACCTCACGTCAGAGCTTGTCAAGCTCAATCTTCGTCGCCTATACGCAAGAAGTAGGAAACTTTCAACCTACTTTATCTCATATCCCATACCCTAGACAGCAGAAGCGCAGTCCAACTACATCCACTCTCTAATAATCATTAATTCCCTAGACAAATAAACCAACTAATTAGCGAGGCTTGGTATATATGGAACTTGTAGCCTCACTAATAAGCCCGTGCCTTTCCTCAAACATCGCTGAGATCGCAAATTTTTAATATTCTGGTAGCTTTGTCATATTCTGCAGATGAGCCTACCTTATTTCATGAACGATCCGCATTCCTGAGAGTTTAATTTCTGATTGTTATGATCATAGGAATTTTGGTCCGAGAATTTTATGATGGTAACTGTGATGGCTTGAACTGTGTTGATGGTAAAGAATGGCCGTTTGAAACGATGAGACAGATCTTTTGCAATTGGCGGCACATGAATAGTTCCGATTAAGCGTTGCTGAAGTGAATGCTTTCAAAAGATAATCGCCTGGAACGCTTGCTATGCTTTACATTTCAAGAAGAAACTCGGTAGGAACGATTGCCAGTCATTAATTTAAAAAAAAAAATGCTCGGTAGGAATGACTCGGTAATGTGATCTAAGTCCATTACGGCAACAAAACTGCTCAGATATTGTTGCCGGAAGGCATCTACCTTTTCGTCACTCATCCAGTCTGTGTTTTGATGAATAAATTTTTACATTTTCAATAACTTTTGACTCAATTAATGTCTTTTTCATTTTTGGTTCGGAGTAATTTTTCCCAAACTAATGAAAGTTCCATTGAGATCAGTTCTGTAATTTAGCAACTATCAGCCACTGGCATTCCGTGTGTGAGCAAGCCTAGAATTGCTCTCTCAAATTAGAACCATATTTTCTATACATTCCATTTATTGTTTTTATTTCACCTATTATAACTCTTGCATTACTGTTAGTTCTCCTGCACATAATACTAATTAATGCGGTTAACTGTTCTTTGTGCGTTTTAGTTTATCCAAGCTTATCTTGAATGTTTAAGTTATTATCTTGTTTGGACTAAATGATAATTTTTTGCTCGACGGTCAGAGTTTTTAATTCATTTTAGTCACAATAAATATTTTAGATTACATTCTGGCATTGGTTTCAGATATTAAATTATTATTTTTTTTTTTTGCGGGTGGAGACTTGACTTAGAATAAGGTTTTAGTGGTTATTTATGTTCATTTTATTTATCTTGCAGTATCACTCCTACCCTGGTCTCCCAATATCCTTAAGCTTTTGGCCCAGCATTCCTAACCCTTCTTACTGTACTGACTGCACTGCAGTCTGAAATCACTGTTCAATGCCACCTGCTTTCTCCAATTGTTCACTGTACATGTCCCTGAATATAATTTTACCAGAAAACCGTTTCACTTCAACCTCAATAATAGAAATTTTAATTCAACAACATTATTAATTACATTTATATTATTACAACAACCTTATTAATAACATTAATATTAATACTACAACATTATTAACGGTAACAATATTATGTTCGAACACGGAACAAATCATCGTGATTAGTTAAAAATTCATAACTTTTACGAGAAAAACATTGAGAAACAAAAAACACGCATTTTTGCTGTGTGAGAATATCTAGTCGTCACAGACGGAAAATTGGTGAATGAACCTTCATGAAAAAATTAAAATAATTTCGCATATATTTACAGTGCATTTGATACACCACTGCGC
Organism: Hyalella azteca; assembly: GCF_000764305.2. Classification (NCBI taxonomy): domain Eukaryota; kingdom Metazoa; phylum Arthropoda; class Malacostraca; order Amphipoda; family Hyalellidae; genus Hyalella; species Hyalella azteca. The sequence goes on along the minus strand of NW_025945185.1, from coordinate 2,391 downwards.
ATATTTATCTTGTCGTTTGGGCGAATATTTTGGATAATATACATAACATTTCACGCACTAAGAAAAATTGATTCATCATGTTGTGCAAAATAATGACACACTTTCTGAATGAAGCCATAATACACATTTTTGTCTTGCCAAACTAGGTCAGGAGGATCCAGACGGTAACAAAAAGATGCATCGCACTTCAGAGAAAGTCTCACCCATTTGTCTGAGTGACGATATTATGGGAATGTAATCCTGAATATTGAAAGTGCAAAGTAAAGTCGAAATTAACTACCGTAATCTATTATCTACATTTGTATACAAAAATCCTATTTCCATCTTAGCTAAAGAGTTAGTGAAGGTTTTTGTGAAAGAAAACTATGTGGTTAAACAAGTAAGTCACCGTTGTACGAATCTCGACGTTCATCAATAGTGGGTAGAATAAAATACTTTTTTTCAAGACGTAATTACAGGTTTTAGTACATCAAAAATTTTTGTACATATATATTTTTTCCATTATTCTTAGATTTTCTGTGGAATTTTCAATGTTAAACGATGGCATAGAATAAGAAATACTCACCTGAGATCTTCGATTCTTCACTCGAGTCAACAAATTGTGTTGATCAGTTGTAGGCAGTTAATCACTATCTTTTACCATAATTAGAGCCATCTGAACATAATGTCATTGATTATCAAATTGCACTTCTTAGTAGGAGCTTTTAATTGTTCTCCCTTGATTTGATATAATGAATGTTGCTTACCAAAATTCCAAAATAATGAACACGTAATCTTGATCTTTCATGTTAAGAGATAAAAAATTTAATAATAATTTCATGAAAACAATTCAAGTTTATTTTTTATAGATAATTAATCACTCGAAAATCTCTTAATCTTATTTTCTTGCGGCGACACGAGTGCTACAACGGGAACTTGTAGGAGAATTTTGCAACATTTTCACTGCACCATTTCACTGTAAGGACAAAAAGCAGTGATCATCGATGAGAATAGAACAAAAGCGGCTCATCATACTAAAACTTATTTGAATTCAGGCACTGCTTTTACGAAGATTTTTCTTCCAAGACGAAAGGCGGCCATAGTATGGTTATTTATTAATTAGGAATCTGCCACTAGAATCTGACCAAATGTTTCAATTATTTTTAGTGCTTAAACGTTAATTCGACAAATTTATGTGATTTAATGCAGCTAATTAATTGATTGTATGCGATAGCGTTAGTTATTTCCAGAGAAGGCCTTTTCAAACGAAACTGATTTTTAAGTAATTAAACGATTATATATATAACAAAGCTTTCAGTTCCCAGCTAAAATTTTATTTTTTAACCACTCCTTGTAATAATAATATATATTACTAGTAATATATACTATATAACAGTAATAATAATTTTCAGAGCTTCCAAAATTACATTTCATCAGATTTCCTTAAGCGATGAAATCTTACCTAAATTATATACTCATATATGATTTTCTTGGAAAACTTTTTCTCTTTATCCTATGTCCGGAATTGTTCTATAAATAATCGTATCTTAAAAACGGCCTTTCTTGCATATAAAAAATGTCAAGATAAATATTGTTGACGGTTTTCAGTTTTATTCTTTCAAAAATCCAACACTCGGCTTCCTGGGAATATTTCACAATAACCACGTATGAATTTCACGTCAATTTATTCCGTAAAATGCAGTCGGTGTGGAGCAGTTCTTAGTTCGTATAAATTTTATAAATAAGGTATATTCCTGGCATTCGAATAATAAAAGAATTTACACATTTTTTCGTATTATTGAAGGTCTCTGTCGGCATGCCTTGAAGTCTGAACTCAGACTGCGAATGCATTCGAAGATGCTTGCTTTATTCATGGCTACAGCGAATTACATTCCCAATAGAATTTACAAGCAATGATTCAAATTTACATATAAATTGGATACCTGGTCATTAATTCTTGGTAAGTAAAATAGACAGAGAATTTTTCACGGTTTTGGGAATGTATATCTTAGCTTTATTTTGGTAAATGAGCAAAGTGTTATAAAATAACATTATATAGTCCCTCTATATGGATTATCACTTATTGATTAATGCAGAGAGTCGGCAACGATGTAATTCTCACATAATCAATTATCTTTTGCACAAGAAAGTGTCCGGTTAAAATTTTCCCGTGACAGTTTCGTACTTATCCGTTTGTGCAATGTTGTTTACTTGCAGGTTTGTTTCAACTATAATTAGTCTCGTCAACCTTAATTAATAACTTTTCACATTACTTCAGTAATTTGGTACGTTCTACGTAGATATTCTACGAACATTATTATCTCTTGCCTTATATGATTCAACATTTATACTCTTTTAAATTCGGAATTTTATTGAATGTCACTTTCAACTGAAACCGTTTTGCACAAACAA
>NW_025945184.1:0-710 GCF_000764305.2 Hyalella azteca | reverse complement strand
AAGTTTGATTTCTTTCATATGGTATTTTTTTACCTAATGCTTTTCTAGTTTGATTTTTTCAAGGGTAATTTTCATGGCAATTTTACACTTGGGGTAATTTTTGCCACAATAAGTATTTTCCTAAGGTAATATTTTCACACCTGGGGTAATTTTTCAGGGTAATTTTTTCCCTAATGTAATTTTTTGAGGAAATTTGACCATGAGCCTATTTTTCCTCGGGGTATTTTTTCCACAATTACTTTTTTACGACAATTTTTCGGCAAAAATTTATCCCAAAATTTAATTTCTTCTATTTTTCTGTTCTGCTGCAGATAGCATAAGATAACTGAACCTAATTTAATATAACTTGATTGATTAAATTAAGAAGCAATAACATCTTACGAAATCTTTTAAATTAAAATTATCTTGGGTACAACTGGAACATATGAAAGTAATTTCAATATTATAAATAATCAATAACTAAGTGAATGAAGCCAGTGAATGTAGGAGTGAGTGTGTGGACATTATAGATGAAGTCATGAATGAATCCATACAGCCAATGAATGAATGAATGACTTAATACCGCAATGAATGAATGTCTTAATACAGCAATTAATGAATGAATTATTACAGCCAATATATACATGCACACAGCCAATGTACACATGCACACAGCTCATGCATACATGCACACAGCTCATGTATACATGCACACAGCTCATGTATACATG
>NW_025945183.1:0-1620 GCF_000764305.2 Hyalella azteca | reverse complement strand
GTCGCCTCCTGCGCCGCCGTCAACGTCGCGCTGCACTCGGGGGCGGGGCTGGCCTATGTCTGCGAGGAGGGTAAGGGGGAAGTGGGTGGAGTGGTGGGGAATGAGGGGAATGGGGGACGATGGGAGGGATGAGGACGAGGGGTATAGTGGGAATGATAAGACAATTCACAAAGGAGGTCCCAGAGACAGACCCCAGAATTACAGATCTCTGTCCTTACAGTTGGGCAAGGTGTATGAGAAGGTGGTGGGCAGGAGGCTTGTCCAGTATATGGAAGAGGCCGAACTGTTAATGGACAACATGGTTACCGGCGAAACCGCTCATGTTTGTCACAGTTATTGGAGCACCATCACCGCCTTTTGGCCCTACTAGAGGCGGGAGCTGACGTAGATGTGGTATACATGGACTTTGTTCAAGCTACCGAAAAAGTCGACCATGGGGTTCTCATGAGAAAGGTGAGGCTGCTGAAAATATGAGGAAGCCCGTTAAGGTTGATCCACAACTCACTGACAGATAGAGTACAAGCTGTCGCAATCGGAAACTCGAAACAGACGGAGTGATCTGACGGACATTTCATACCAGAGAAGCAAAGACAATTATTACACATTTTTGAGCCCTCGTGCTTCCTCGTGCTGTAATATTGCTGCCAATTTTGGCGCCGCTCAATGCGGATGCGGTGCGGAAGCTGGAGGCAGTACAGCGGACCTTAAAGTCCAGGATCAGCGGCATGAGGGAGCTGAACCTGAACTACTGGGGAAGGCTGAAAGGCTTGGGAAGGCTGGGGAAGAGATGGGCATATCATATTGTACAGGAAGATGATAACCGAAATGACCCCATGCACGCATCAGGTACACACTCATTTGTCTATGCAGCATTAAATATATCAGTCAGTCTGTCAATTGCACTCTCACCTTCATACTTGTGCATCTCATATGTCTCTCATCCATTCAAGATGTCTCATAATTCTTCAGTCGCTCTACCACTCGTTTCACTTCCTCATTTGTAATTTTCTCATCTATGTCATTCAGATTTTTGCGTTCTAATGAAACAAAGTTTTTCATCTGGCGCAAACAAGTCATTTATCCCACCAATGTCTTCGCAGAATTCCTTCACTGCCTCGGCCAACGTTGTTCTCTCAGTTACACACATTAAGTTACCCTCAGTTACCCCTCTCAGTTACCCACTCTGCAGTTACCTTGTACATTAACGCCATCTATTCTCAGATCATTTAGATTGCGATAATCTCTTGTCGCCTCTTGCGCCGCCTAAGTAGATGAGAAGAGGGGAGTAATCCTTGCGACATTCAACGTACCCTATCAAAATTTTTAGCTGGTGGTGAGCCTGAATTAGGAACCGCCTAGGACTCGGACCGAACGTAAATCTCTAACGCGAACATAGCAACTCTGGTGCAGAGGCTGAAGCATACCCCGAATTTTGTTAGGGAAGAGACGAATGTATGCGTTTTTGAGCAAGATCCCGGATTGTCCGGTTATGAGCTACAACCCTCAGCAAATGACAAGTAACAGAATTTTACATCGTCTGCTTCAAATGAGAGCTGATGAACGGAACATGTTCAATGTTACCGACGGGTCCAGAGGGCGGGGCAACCTGACTATTGGCGG
>NW_025945182.1:96112-201721 GCF_000764305.2 Hyalella azteca | reverse complement strand
GTCTGTCCGTCCGTAACTTCACGTTTTCATCGACGAGAAAATGCGCTCTCTATCACTCACTGCAGTGAGTAATGAGTTATATTTTTTATATTCTTAACCTAAGAATGCGTTCCAGGTTTCAGTTAATCACTCATGTGTCAGAAATGAGGCAAATCAGAAAAAAGTTTTGTTTAAAATTAGTCTCTCGTCTTTGTCAATACTTAATTATGCTCCAATTACCTAATTTCGTCGATAAATTCCCATGTAAATTGATGTAATTTCAGTGATCAACGGAGAGAAGGCTACCCTCAACACCCCCATCTTCTCTCAGAAGAGGGAGCGCACGCTTGATATGCTCATCAGGGATCTCTACCAGGAGCATATCAACGATAACCGCGGTGTGAGTCAACTTCTTTGCAATTTAAAGCACGCGGGCGGATCAAAGACTGTTTATTTATTTATTAATAGACAATTCAAATTCTTTACATGTTTCAATGGCAGAGTTATTATTTTTAGCGCATTTTCTCATTTATGGAAAAAATGCAGTATTGTGCTTGCCATGTCCGTCTGTCCGTCTGTCTACTGAGTAATGTCGCTAATATATTCTGACTGTATTTATTTTCCTTTTGTTTCCTATTTACTCTGATCAATCGGTGATCTCGGTGCTTCTTTTTCCTTATTGGAATAAGAGGACGTCTTTCTTCATCGATGATGGAGGGTTAATCAGAATTTTGATGCTTCGAAAAAAACGTAAATTTGGTCTAAAAAAACGTACATTTCCATATTGGTTGTCCGTTTGCACCGATGCTAAAGAGATCAGTATTTTGATGCATTGCAAAATCGTAAATTTGGTCTAAAAAAACGTAAATTTCCATATTGGTCGTCCGTTTGCACCGATGCTAAAGAGATACAGAACTTTTTGATGCAGCAAAAAACGCAAATCTGTCTTCTCTATTTGAATTGAACGTTACTCTTTATTCGTGTGTGCACAGCGTCTGACTTTACATCGGCCGGCCTCGCTGGGCTCCTCTTAATTGGTGAATGAAATCCTGCAACGTGTCCTGCACTCTCGAAAATCCTTGAGGATCAGCAAAGCGTGAGGACCCTTCAATTATTCCGTCGTGTGTAGGTAGACATGCAGGCAAAAACGTTTACTCGAATATTTAAATCGTGTGTAGGTAGACAGTCAACAAAATTTACTCGACTATGTAAATGCATTGGCTGTCGTTTTCAGTCTGGTGGGACAGTCAAAAACGTTTACTCGATTATATAAATGCAAAAATATTGAAATATGGAAAAAATTCAGTCTGGTAGCTAGTTTTATGAATCGTTACATCGCACGAATAGTAAATATCAATTTAAATGTAGGTGTAGGATTCTTGGAATACGTCGGTTGCTAAGTAACTATTAATTGAATGCAACGCGCGTGTAATGTAGTCTACGGCAGTTATTTGGTATAGTGTTCAATCTTAAATATTATGTCATATCTCTGTAATTTTAATCTAACGTTGCTCTTTAATCCTATATATTCGTCTTATGATCTTCACATGTTAAATGAGTGCTAAGCACGTCAAAGCTATAGTCCAGGCGTAACTCATAATCCAACTTTCTATATAATCATGTGTTCTCTATTCGTACTTGATAAACCGACTCAACGCCATGATTCGATCGACATCACTAACTTAGTTCCATTCGTCAATGCCTGCAATCTCCTCATTTTTTGGCGGCCGAAGCAAATATGCACAAAAGTTTTGCTTCCTCTCTTCTTTCGATACGAGAACTTGTGAAAGACAGCAATATTTCCTTTAGAGTAGCGACCCTTCCTCGACAGACAGAAGCATGGATGCCATTTCCGTGAGATGAAAGCCCACATCGAGGCATACTTCCTGGAGTTCCAGCCTCCAGGAATCTCCCAGTGGCAGAATCTAATGCGTGTTGTCGATTTATATTCGTAGATGAACTGTTATATAGGACGTCAGCGACAGATGTGAGCTCGCATGGGTCTAGAGGCCCAGGAAAAGAACTGCCGCTTGTCAAACAATTTTTGTCATGTTATGTTTGCTGATGGGGTTTGGTTTGGAAAATCATTTTAGATTTTTTCCCTGCAATATTTTCGAGCTGAGATGAACGGATGGATATCCTGAGTCCTATTTCAACTTTCTGTTTATCTGACACTTCTACATATCTTTTTCATATCGATAAACTAAATTTATGTAAAATGTTATCGAAAAATATTACATGACCTCCAATATTTTCAAAATAACACCTCTTTTACCAATTTGATTCTTGACATATGAGGGCTAAGTTCCTTGCCTCCACGTGAACAATTTTTCACACCTGCTATCGTTTTTTGCATAAATTTACCGCGGGAATGAGAGCTTGTGTTTAGCTTGTAGGTTTTAAATCTCCCCCAGGCTGGAGATCGCTTATAACGGGCGAGGCTGCGCTACAGGCAGGCTCGCCGCCCCTAATCTCCCGTATCATTTCCTTAATTCTCATCCGCGGGTTTCATCCATCCTTGTCTGCGGTGGCGTTGTGGAAAATTATGCAGTCCCCCCTCATGTTACTCGCCTCTCATTAGTTTCTTCCTCCAAGCCTCATAGACTTTCAAACTGAACCACTCAACTGATGAGAAAGGCTTTGAAGGGATGTAGCACCCAAAACTGATGCACGAAGGTGATGCCATAGGTAGAACGCGATCAAAAATGATGCTTTAATACGTTTATTAAATTTTATTGCGTTGGAATTCAATGCGTTGCGTTGGATTTTTCACCCACAAATGATGCAAGTTTGAGCATTGAAAGGGATATTATCCTGCAAGTGAAGCAAGAAAAAGTTGTAAAAAGGAAATCAATTGTCCTAACTGACACAAATTGTGCCTAATTAATGTGTGCCTTTACCTCCACTGACGTAGAAACTTTTTGTTTCAAACTGAATCAAAATCCTAACATGCCTTTAATTTATTAAATACGTAGCATCAGCAGGAAGCCCATTCGTACCTATTTATTAAAATACAAATTAATTTAAACTGAGTGCAGACATCAGTGTGTCATCTGATCTTTTTTCCCTGGCCGTTGGAGTGTAAAATAAATAAATCTAATAAATGTTTTTATTCGCATCTACTACCCATAAATTTTGCTTATCATTTCCGCCATCGAATAATTTTGCCGGTCAAATCGACCATCGAATAAATACGTATTCATGTTTTACGTGACACGTACGCATTAATTCGCTCCCTATTGGAAATAACAGTTAAATTACAAGCGGGCAATAGCAAGCCATTATTGGCCACACCAAAACTGACAATTATTTTCAATAAGGACCAGCGAATTGCCGGGACAGCTGCCTCAGTCCCATCGGCTATGCCACCAATGCTGTGCTGAGTCTCATTAACCATTGAGGTCGTGTTTCTCATTGTAACTTATTAGTTAAGACCAAAGGTCTCGTTTTAATTTGGCTCTCTCTGTCGACATATTGGTTCTTTGGAATGCCGCTGGCAGTTTCCTCTCCTCTTGGTTATTAGTCGCAGGAATGTTTCTGTTGGTAAACAAGTTAGCTTTTAGAAGATAGGCGACTTATTGCTTCGCTAAAAAATGTCACTCAGTGAACCTGACGGGGTTTTTGTCGAAGTAAAATTTCAGATGTAAATAGACTCGTTCTTATTGCGTTTGAGGCCGTTGATGTTACTGTTTAAGTTTTAATTCTCGGGCGCTGCAGTATCGCGTAACTCAATCGTTTTAACCAACAAAAATGTGACTTCTAACAAGCGTGTCTCTGATTGTCAGAAGTCCTATGGGATTTCAAGTTTCTACACCCTGAAAATAATATGGCAGCATTGTACATTTTGTTACCTACTTTCTTACCTACATCATGAGCAGGGAGCATATATTGCACTTAAGCGCCGTTTTGTCAGTTTAAAATGAACCAATGTGACCCAATCTAACGCTAAAAAGCGTCACTATTTGAACCAAGTCTCACTTCTCTGAATTTCTAGGGACATTTTTTTAGCTCCTTGCCTTGAGGCTCATGGCATCTGAATGCTGTCTCGATTGTAGGGTTGAATAATTGTTGTGTAGCCTGGGGCAATTATAGGATTAAAAGTTCTTGTGTAGGTAGGGCAGTTGTGTTGTTATAAGTTGTTGTGTAGGCAGGGCAGTTGTGGGGTTATAAGTTGTTGTGTAGGCAGGGCAGTTGTGGTGTTATAAGTTGTGTTATAAGTTGTTGTGTAGGCAGGGCAGTTGTGGGGTTATAAGTTGTTGTGTAGGCAGGGCAGTTGTGGTTTTTCTTCTTATTTTCACTGCCACTAGTTTTCTGGCTAATGTCTTGTTCGAGCTGTCTTGTGTGCCACTGTTTATTGCTGATCGCTTGCTGCGAGGTTTACTTTTCTGTTTATTCGTAGCTCTTGCTGTTTCTGTTCACCACTTGCCACGGTTCTGTTGATGTTCACCGGTTGCTCTGTTTCTGTTTTTGTTCACCTCTTGCTCTATTTCTGTTTTTGTTCACCTCTTGCCTTGGTTCTGTTGATGTTCACCGGTTGCTCTATTTCTGTTTTTGTTCACCTCTTGCCCTAGTTCTGTTGATGCTCACCCTGTAACTGTTCATTTCCAGAGACTTTGTGTTCATTTCCAGCGATTTTTCTGTTGCTGTTAAATTTTTGCCCTGTTACTTTTTTTGTTCGCTTGTCACCCTATTTCAGTTGCTGTTCATTTCTTGGCCCGTTTATTTTTCTGTTCGCCTCTTGCCCTGTTTCTGTTACCTGTTCGCCTGTCTCTGATGAACCTGTTTTGTTTACATGTTCACGTGAATAAGCACTAAATCAATCGATTTTCTCGTATTTATTAATCATAGGTTTAATCAATTTTCTCGTATCATAGGTTGCCTGCAACCCAATAATGTTCAACCAGCCATTTAAATATTGAACATTTACAGTAAGAACCGTGTTTATCATTGCAGGTTGAGCGTAAAAGACACATCGGTAACGACATCGTCAACATCGTGTACTTAGAAGGCAGCCCGGAGGATATGGCATCCTTCTCGCCATCCTACATCAAGAGCCAGTTTACTCGTATCCTTTATTTGATATCATTTAACCCTACCTGACAATAAGCAACGTATGTAATTTACCTTGAATTTATTGAAGTAACTGTTAACTTGAAACTTGTAGTTAATCCTTCTCGCCATCCTACATCAAGAGCCAGTTTACTCTTATCCTTTATTTGATATCATTTAACCCTACCTGACAATAAGCAACGTATGTAATTTACCTTGAATTTATTGAAGTAACTGTTAACTTGAACTTGCGGTTAGTAACTTGAAATACCCGCGGCGGTCAAGTGGGGGGGGGTGCGAACTAAACAATTTGAGTCACAATGTTACATTTATTCCGTCGAAAATCGTGCGTGCAAAAGTTTAAATTAATAATTAATTTAATTTAAATCAAATGTTGAAGGAAGACGAAGTTCCCGAGGTAAAACTGACCGATGCTAACAAAGAGGCGTATATATAAGCAGCCTTCTAACTCTGATGTTAACACAAAGAAGAGTTCAAAAAACACCACATCCGCGCGTGTAAAATCCTGAACTGTTGTAACAATACCAGGCATTTGTCTGCGCTCTTAATTAATGGGATCGAGAACTCATGCAACAATTCAGCCTTTAATCAAACTTTAACGTGATCATTTCCCGTGCAACGGCTCTTTTCCTTGCACAAGTCCCCCGAGAAATGTTTACCTACATTTGAGTGTACAACTCTTAACTGATACATTTATTTAGACTGACAATTGTCTAGTTCAACTTCACACATTGTTATTTTTTCCGTTATAATTTTACATACTCCAGCTTGTGTCTTGACTGATAATCCAATATGAATTTCTATTCTTGCATTAAAATGGTTAATTTTTTATTTTGCAACTCGGCCATCATAAATGTTCGAGTTATGATGCTCCGTATAGGGAGGCTGCCTCAGTTAGCGTTGTGCGTGTCATAATCTCTTGTGTCACATTAATAGGAACAAAATAACATGAAAATTGTAATTTTCAGTTTTATTTCAGGTTAATTTCGTTTAGTTGAAAATCCACTTAATGTAGAATCCTGATAATTACTGTTGCTTTTGGTGATTCACTCAAGTTTATAGATGCAGTTATGCATCAACAAAAATTTGAACGAGTAATAAGACTCTATCAAAGAATTAGATAAGCTCTTGACGACTGAGGATTTTTGATGATTTTCAAAAATCTTGATGACTTTTGAAGTTCTTGATGTTTTTTGTACATGTGAAGCTTTTATGCAATTACCTGAAGCGTCGATAATAAGACACGTGCAGCGCTAAGCAGACTAGCAGCGCAATCCATTAGCGGCGAGCTGGAGCTCCCATTAAACCCTCCTGCACTAACTGCTTATCGGATCGACCAATACTTCCTATCATGTACATCCAAACTGCTGTAATAGAATTACTAGAACTTTAATTCAACTGACAAAAATAAAACTGCTTACAGCCGGCATCGAATATTCAATATTACTTAAAATGACTTAAGATTATGAATATTCAATATTAATTATAAGGATTTAAGGTCCAAACTGCTGTAATAGAATTACTAGAACTTTAATTCAACCGACAAAAATAAAACTGCTTACAGCCGGCATCGAATATTCAATATTATTTAAAATGACTTAAGATTATGAATATTCAATATTAATTAAAAGGATTTAAGGTCCAAACTGCTGTAATAGAATTACTAGAACTTTAATTCAACCGACAAAAATAAAACTGCTTACAGCCGGCATCGAATATTCAATATTAATTAAAATGACTTAGGGTTAAACCGGTGCATGCAAATGCATCCTACACCTCCTGGAATGACCACTAGACAATATTTATCTGTGGCAATTAAATGACACAGTGAACGTACGTGGGTGATTATTGAAAAATTAGTTTAATTCTGCAAATTCCCCCATGCATTTCAAATTTGAATGATTGTAATCCTGAAATATTTATGCGCATTTTTGAAGTTGATCCAAAAGAGCTTCTTTCCTTGTTTGCTCCAGAAGACCTTCCTCTCTCTATTGTCAGTCCGCTGCTTGAAAAATTTCAAATTGTCATTTCAATCGTCATTTGGACTGCCAGTTCCGCTATAATCTTTTGAAATTTTCTTCCACTTCAATCGCGTTACGTTAACTAATTCTGAAAACAAAATATATTTTTTAGTGGAAGAATATCTTCGACTAAGTAAGGAATGTTGTGATTATTTGTTTTGGATTTTTTGCTGGTGGTTGTCAATCAATAACGAAGTTGTGAGTCAACCGAATTTCATAGCTTCACAAAAGTGTTTTCTGCAAATTTTCAGTAGAAAGAAATATTTAATTACGAAAGTCGATTTTCTGCACCATAGAAAACATTCAAATCTCATTAAGTGTAAATTCATCAATTAATAACATTATGTTAGTTTTTTTTTAACCTGTTATAGATTTGGCTTACGTATGTTTTTCAGAATGATTTCGCGACGCACAGTAGGCACTATTGTAGGTTTACCCGTTTCGTTTGCGTAGAAAACGATTCACTGAAACCTCTTAACATGAGCCGCAGTTTCAATAATCCTATAAAAATTTACTGAGATCTCATGTCACGACACGAACCACGGTTCAAACAAAACACTTTTTCTCGCTTAAAAAAAAGGTTATTGTAACGTATAACCTACACATCATGCAACAGTTCCACGAACTGAATGTAAGCCCCGGTTTCCTGAAAGCAAACTGTACATATTACTAAAAAAGCTTGCTTTATTGCCAAGTTCATGAAACCGTTTTCGAGCGCCTTCAGATCTTAGAAAAGAAGTTTTATTTCATTAGCGCTGGCATACATCAACAACAAGTTGGATTTTCGCATTGTTTTTACTATTCTACATCGTCAACAGCAACCAACACATGCATTCATACCTCCATGAACACTGTAAGATTTAAAATAATTAATCAAAGACGCTCTTGTTCAATGAAATTCTTCGATGCAACTGAAGTGTTCCGTGCTTCTTAATTGAGCGAGGAAACTATTTGTCTGAAACTCGACGAACTCTTCCATTAATCAATCAACTTTACTATAAAACAATTTGTATTGCTCAGGAAACACGGCTAATTATTATCAAATGTTTTATTTCTCTTCTAAACAAAGACCAATTTTTTGACTGCAACTTTGATCTTTTAATCAAGCCCCCTCGGCACTGCACAGGCACTTTTTAAAATACATTTCGAGACTGGTTTATTATTATAGTTGTAAATCATGTACAATTCTATATTTTAAATAATTTCACCCTTTTTTATCGTCTAGTCTCTCGTTTTCATTCAATCATTCCAGAAGTTTTCAAATCATGACTTAGAACAAAATTTCTTGTAACGATTTTTTCGAACTCGGTTTTTTCGTTGCGCACAGCTCCACTGTAATGCATGGTACGACTATTGATAAAAATTATACCTATTTATTATGGAATATTGATGTCACTTATTTGCTTAAACCGCAAGTTAACTAAAAATTTAAAATCAAAGAAATAGTCCACAAAAATTTATATCTTTATAGAAAACGTTTCGGAGTCCAGCTCCGCCGTCAGTTCGTAGAATCTAGAATTTACATAGAAAGTCACAAGTTAATACAATTGAAAGCACAGAACACAATAAAAACCTAAATTTACAAGTAATAGGGCATAAAAAACCTATCTATTCACAATTTCAAGGGGATAGGAGCTAACAGCTGAATATAAACTGGGCCTAAGTTTAAAATGTACATTTTTAAACTTAAGCCCAGTTTATATTCAGCCCAGTTTAAAATGTACATTTTTAAACTTAAGCCCAGTTTATATTCAGCCCAGTTTAAAAATGTACATTTTTAAACTTAGGCCCAGTTTATATTCAGCTGTTGGCTCCTATCCCCTTGAAATTGTGAATAGATAGGTTTTTTATGCCCTATTACTTGTAAATTTAGGTTTTAATTGTGTTCTGTGCTTTCAATTGTATTAACTTGTGACTTTTTATGTAAATTCTAGATTCTACGAACTGACGATGGAGCTGGACTCCTAAACGTTTCATATAAAAATATGAATTTTTGTGGACTATTCTTTGCTTTCAAATTTCTATTTATTATGTATGGAAATGCATTCATTCGTTATTATACAAATTTGGAATGAAATTTCAGCTCCCGTGCATTCTTAAAAGTATATTTTCTGCTCAAATGATTACTTGAGATGTAACATTTCTGTCATAAGTCGCTCAATTTAGATTTGAAAAGTAACTAATTTTCAACTGATGAAAATGAATAATGTTCTGCCTTCGTGATAAAAATTCATGTTAATTAAATGCATAGGGAATTTACACCATATATATTCTCATTTCATTTGTTGTAATAGCTGGAATCTCAAACCAGGCTTTTGCTGACATCCATAAATCCAGCAGCTAATCTGAAGCCCCCTTCAAATACACTGTTCTGAGATCAGTTTCAATCCCACTGCCGTGCGAAGTGTTCTCAATCTTCGTGTTTCTTTCGTTAGCAGCTGATAGAGTATGGCTGTGATAGCTTTACTCTTCATTTTTCCCAAACTCTGTCATGTCCCGAAGTCGCTGATCAAAATTTAGTTCGCCTTAAATTATATTCATAACACCTTCCGTTCTATACACGTAGAAACAAAAATTTTGCCTCCCGGAATAATGATCAAAACTAACGTTTTTATTGTACGCGAATAATTTTCCTATGAATGAATGATTTCCTATACAATTAAATTAACTTTAGCTATTGTATCTGAAGGCAGCCTTGCCAATCTCAGTTCTTCAGTCGAGCGTTCATTTTGTGTAGCTAAAACCTTTCCTTTGTTTGCTCTGTAACTGGATGAGCGAGCTATGGCGTTATTTATATGCAAGGTCACACTGGCACGTTGTTTCTGATGAATGGAACGTTTTATCGAACTCCAGACAATTTGCATTTCTGTCTCGCGCTCCGAGGACGTGATTGATGTGAACTGCAGAGCCTGGCTGCACTTAGTGATAAGCTGCGTCTCCGGCCCCTCTTGTTCATATTTTTAGTATCATTTGTTGGGTTAGAATTATTTTAAAATTTTTATTATTGTTTTAAAATTAAAATTATTGATTGTCATTAGGCTACTTTAAACACTGCAGTAAAGTGAAAACAAAATTTTTGCACTTATGAGTTTTTTCATTCGTAGTTTGTATCATAAAAAATTCCATCATGAATCTTGAATTTGATAACTTTTGTTATGCGACTACTTGAACCTTATGATAAAGTCCATGTTTATCAGCTGTTACTAAAGGTATTCTAATTAAACCATTTACTGAATATTAATGTTGTTGACTTGGAAGTGATATCAGCGTATCCGAAATAAATGTTGAATTATATATTCAATGTTTACGCGTTGCATCGTCAAAGCCTTCATTTTCGTTAAAAAACACGTTATGAACATGTTGCAAACGTGCCAGAAACATGTTAAGAACATTTTTAATTACCGTACTAGACTATTATTTCACCTCCGTCATGTTCTCGTGTTATCATTGTCTTCCATAAGCCATCATCTCATCATCTACCACACTCTCTCGCCAAATCATTCACATCACTTCGAATATTCATCGTCTTAATTAGCACCCATCATTCATCGTCGCACTCTGCCCCCTCTCCTCTCATTCATACTCATCACTCATTATTCTGCCTTATCACTCATTATTCAGCCTTATCACTCATTATTCNAGACATGATACAGCGACTCGCTAACCCCGCACTCTCAGCCAGCGAACTAATCAGCTAAGTGGCTCACGCCCGGAGTATCTTTCAGTGGAATATCAGCAAAGGTTTTGATCGCCAGTCGCTACCACTGCATGAAATCTCTTCCACACTTTGTCAAGAACTTCCGTTTTTCCTGTTGATGTTCATCTCACTCGCGCTAATAGCTTTGCGCCGCAGGCTGACGCCGATATAAAATTCCATTTTGCCAACTGGAGCCCTTTGTACGCCGCTCGAACTCTTGTGTATTGCAATTTATGAAATTATCTTGATTGATTTTGAGAAATATGAAAGCTTCCTTGGAAAGATGTTTATAAAATGGTAAATCTTTTCATTCTTCTCAATTACGTTAAAATTAGCGCTGCAGGCTTCTCAGATCTTCTTTGCCTGAGCGGTGCTAGAGTAGTACGATACAAAACTATTCTTACATTAACAATATTATTTATTTAGCTCAATTGCTTCACTCCATAGATACTTTTTTCTAGGATAGTAAACTTTCTTGATATAAATCTCTCTTTATCACCAAATGCATTTATTATTCGTAGCATGCTGCATAGAAAAAGAAAAACGTCGAAGCCAAAATAAAAATGATGTAATCTAAGCTCGCATCACATCATCACAAACAGCTTCATCACATGATACGCGTAACCACCGCAGGCTCTCTCAATATCCCAGCTGATGTTTCATATTATTTGCAGTATGAAGCACATACTGCGTTGTGCTTTTCACAGCGTATAGTATTGTGTAGCCTGTATAGTACTGTATAGCGTATTACATGTCACTGTATAGCCTGGAGACAAGGTCTCGATGGCCGCCGTAAACCTGATGCTGCCTTCACAGGCCTCCGCTAAAAGCCACCATTTCTACAGGCAGTCCAACGTTTCCGTCGTAAATATTACGTCAGTAAATTATACGTCTATAAATAATACGTCCGTAAATTATACGTCTGTAAATGATACGTCCGTAAATGATACTTCCGTAAATAATACGTCTGTAAATAATACGTCTGTTTGCGGGACATATCATGACCGTTAACAACGCTTCTGCCCTAAACAATCTCTTCGCATCTTTTCCAGGCAGGCAGTCCGGGTGTTATTATAGCGAGTGAGGCGCCGAAGAAACCTGAAATTTAGTTCTAGAGACTTGTTTCACAATCAAGGATTCACGTTCCGCATAGGAACACTTAAATATATTGTCTCTTCCTTGTGACGCATATCATTTTATATTTTATGAATATATCATGAGCAAATTATAAACCTTATTTCCTCATATTTCTAGAATCCATGTATTTCTTAAGCAAATTATAAACATTATTTCCACCAAAATTTAGTTTCCATTAGCCGGAGTATACTAGTACCATGCGGAACCGACAATGAAACTCGCCTACTTTGTACACATCCATATTAAAAACCTAACCACGTTTATTTTATAGACGTTTTCATTACAAGAAAGCCTGGATTACGTATAGTGGCTGAAAACTTCTATTTTAATTAACGTATCAGTTATTGGTCCCTTCTTTACTAATTCTTCAAATAGACCGAGCGTCTCTTCTTGTTGCTGCTTTAATATATGCTCCTCCGCAGAAAACATAAGATCTCATCTGTATAAATAACCTAAGTCTAGGAATATGTAGTAGTCTTTCCTAGTAACGTAGGAAGGAATATGTTTGCTATATTGAAGGAGCCATGCTGTCTGACCACGGAACATCTAAATCATTTGTTCAATCTCAAATCATTATATGCCACTGAATAAAAATATTGATTTAAATTCGTTACTTATATATCTTATTATTAGAATACAGTATGAGCTTAGTTTCAACACCTGATCTCCACACTCCATCAAATATTAATGTTAAATACATATCAAGCGTAATTAATTTTTAATAATTTACTCTTGATACTACCCTGGATTCACCTAATGCGAATGTTTTTTTTACATTCGGAACGTTTTTAGCGCATTTTCTCATTTATGGAAAAAAGGCGCTATTGTGCTCGTCATGTCCGTCAGTCCGTCTGTCTGTCTGTCTGTCTGTCTGTCCGTCCGTCCGTCCGTCCGTCCGTCCGTCCGTGACTTCACGTTTTCGTCGACGAGAAAATGCGCTCTCTGTCACTCACTGCAGTGAGTACTGAGTTATGATTTTTTTACACGTTTTCCTTAAGATTGTAATCAGACATATTTGCCCTGGTCACTTATAACTCACCTAATGCGAATGTTTTTTGACATTTGCAATGTTTTTGACATGTTTTCCTTAAGATTGTAATCAGACATATTTGCCCTGGTCACTTATAACTCGGACGAAGCTTCGTACCGCTTACACGTCTACTCCGAGGAGACAGTACCGCTCTTCGGTCCCTCTCTCTCAGGCTCGTGCGTCTTCCACAACCACGACGAGTTCAGGGAATTTCTTCTGGTCAAATGTGAGTATTCTGCTGGTTTATTAGCATTTAAAATTATCATTCTTTCCTACAGGTAAAAATTGAGGTAATTGTCAATGAAGTAAATAAATTATTGAAATCGTGTATCACAAACTAGAAAAATATTTTCTCTGCTTCAGGAATAAAGTAAATAAATTATTGAAATCGCGTGTCACGAACTCGAAAAATAGCGTTTTGCAGAACTATATACTTTCACGTACTCCACAATCATAAATTAAGAAAATTTTCCCTCTCAGATGCGAGAATTTTAATTTTATATTGTTTCTTTTTATGAATTTAAAAAATACATATATTTTATTATTATTATTGCTGTTCCGAAATGAATTCCTTGGATACTCCGCCCGAAAAAAGTAAATATTTAACAGTTTATAAATCAAGGCTGTAATCTCGGCACTTTTCGCTGACACCATCGAAATTACGATGGATTCCTTTTGCAAAGATGCATATTAACACATAAAGTTCTATCACACGTTGTAAAATCTTTTTCCATGCTCTGACGCGTTATAGCATTTTTATGAGTTTTTCGGGACGAAATGGGCCTCAATGTTCCTATCTGTTTTAAAAACATGTCTGTTTCCCCGTACTCGATGAATCGAGTCCCATAGAAAAAAATATAGTCGAACTTCTTGTTGTTGTGTACCGCATGGAGCTCAGTCCACTCCCTCATGTTTGCGGCCCAAGTAAACGAAATTTTTTTTTATTGCGATGTGCACAGAAACACCGATGTCTGCGGATTGTTTTTCTCTGGAAATCATAATCGAGAAGGATTTACCGGTCTATAAATAACACATGATGGTTTCGTCACCGCAAACCCAGATGCTCAGTAGTCAGTAGTGTCCGAAGAAATCACCTTTTGAAAAATTTTCTAAAATGTACCGATGGTCGAACGTTGGCAGCTGATAACCCGTCCTATATTCATCGAAGAAGCATACATGATCTTTTATAAATGAAGAATTACCTTTTCAAAAACGCACTTTTATGTCCTGACTTCTTTTTAAATTTCAGAATGAGCTTTTTTTATTTGTCTTTACATTGAGAGCCGAAGTTTGTAACTATGTAATTAAATATTAATGGGAAATTCTTATTCATCAAACTGGTATCTGGTGTGGGCACAGCAACTAATACCAGCGGCATATATGGGAGCATGTTGTGTTTAGTATGCACTGTAGATAATCTCACGCATTGCATACCTATTTCTGACACCTCGTCCTATCAGACGAAGGCTGACACGTTGAATTAATAATAAAAAATAATTGACAACCAGTAAATACTTTTTAGCGCATTTTCTCATTTTTGAAAAAAATGCACCATTGTGCTCGCCAAGTCCTTCTGTCCGTCTGTCCGTCCGTAACTTCACGTTTTCATCGACGAGAAAATGCGCTCTCTGTCACTCACTGCAGTGAGTACTGAGTTATATTTTTTCACCTAGCAATTACTTATGACTAGTATTCCGACTTATATGTGGAGGGATGCTCCAGCATGACCTCCGAATTTTTACCTATACTGAGCTTGCTATTCTGCGCAGTTTTCCCTTCTCAGTATAAATAGAAACAAAGCTTTATCGATTGATGAGACAATGTCCGTTTTTTCGGCACTGAAGATATTACTGACTTTTAACGAAGACTTTACTGGCCAATTCTATGAAATTCTCAGCAGTTGCCACACGCAAACTTTTTTCAGTGGCAGCTAAGGCAGTGAAACAGCATCATTCATCAATTAATTGCTAAATATGCTCTGATCTGCTTAAAAATGAATTTATCTTAAAAGCTTGCATGCTTAGTTTTTCGGAGCTCTACGTTAATCCGTATTAACTCGCATTAATCTGTATCATTACCCACATTACCATTTGATAGGGATTGTCTTTCACTTGCATTCGTAACACATTATTCTCAGTTACAAGAATTTGTTAGCATAACATCATTCTTACATGCTCACCTTGCTTTATAGCGAGTTGGCTTCTGTTCATAATGTCGAATTCTATCTATGTTCTTCCTGTTCACATTTCAAAAATATTGATTAATTCACTAAGCTTTCGTGTTCGTCTGTTCATTTGTTGCCCCTGTTCTTCATACCTCCGAATTTTTACCTATACTGAGCTTGCTATTCTGCGCATTATTTCCTTCTCAATATAAATAGAAACAGAGCTTTATCGATTGATGAGACAAAGTCAGTTCACTGTTTTTCTGTTTTCTGTTCACTGTCAATTTCTGTTTTCGTCACTGAAGATATTACTGACTTTTAAAGAAGACTTTACTGGCCAATTCTGTTGAATTCTCAGCAGTTGCCACACGCTAAATTTTCTCAGTGGCAGCTAAGGCAGTGCAACAGCATCATTCATCAATCGCTAAGCGTGCGCCGATCTGCTTAAACATGAATTTACCTTAAAAGTTTTTTTTAAAGGCCTCCCACACTCACCATTCCAACAAAAAAAAAAGAATTGATTTTATTAATTAAAAGCTTGCCTGCTTAGTTTTTCGGAACTAGGCATTAATCCGTATATTAACCCACATTAATCTGTATAATTACCCACATAATTATTTGATAGGGATTGTCTATCACTTGCATTCGTAACACATTATTCTCAGTTACAAGAATTTGTTAGCATAACATCATTCTTACATGCTCACCTTGCTTTATAGCGAGTTGGCTTCTGTTCATAATGTCGAATTCTATCTATGTTCTTCCTGTTCACATTTCAAAAATATTGATTAATTCACTAAGCTTTCGTGTTCGTCTGTTCATTTGTTGCCCCTCTTCTTCATCTGTTACCCCTGTTCTCACGCTGTTCTCATGTTAGGTCTCTTATACACATCTGAGCTGTCTTGTGTGCCACTGTTTATTGCTGATCGCTTGCTGCGAGGTTTACTTTTCTGTTTATTCGTAGCTCTTGCTGTTTCTGTTCACCACTTGCCACGGTTCTGTTGATGTTCACCGGTTGCTCTGTTTCTGTTTTTGTTCACCTCTTGCTCTATTTCTGTTTTTGTTCACCTCTTGCCCTAGTTCTGTTGATGTTCACCGGTTGCTCTATTTCTGTTTTTGTTCACCTCTTGCCCTAGTTCTGTTGATGTTCACCGGTTTCTTTGGTTCTGTTGATGTTCACCGGTTGCTCTATTTCTGTTTTTGTTCACCTCTTGCCCTAGTTCTGTTGATGCTCACCCTGTAACTGNCTAGATGTGTATAAGAGACAGGATTGTACACAGTGCAAATTTTATTTATTTTTAGCGCATTTTCTCATTTATGGAAAAAATGCACTATTGTGCTCACCATGTCCGTCCGTCCGTCTATCTGTCCGTCTGTCCGTGACCTCAAGTTTTCGTCGACGAGAAAATGCGCTCTCTGTCACTTACTGCAGTGAGTACTGAGTTATATTTTTTATTTTGTTTGTTTTAATTCAATTCCTTTGTTATGCATTTTGAACGTACAAAACTATGCAATCATATGAGTAGAAACACCCAGAAAACGAATGGATCAGATCTGTCTCTTATACACATCTAGATGTGTATAAGAGACAGATTATATATATTATTTATATTTAGTACAAGATATTTTTCACATGAATAGCAGATTCTTCAGTAATCGCCTGTATTTTGATATTTGCTTCCTTCACAATATGGGAACAAGATGAAGAATGATGGTTTCAATAGGATTTCTAACATCGGTTGACAGGGTTTAAGCATCAATTAATTATGGTCAACTTATTCTTTTGTATCACACATACAGGGATTTTTGATGGGATTTCCCCCCAAAAAAATTCTGCATCAATTAGAATGCTGAATTTACATATGATAATAGATCTAGAATGCAGCTATCGGGAAAATTTGAACTTTAGCCCGGCACTATAAAATACAACTACTAAGACCGCAATCACTTAAACAATATCAATCATTTCTAACGACATATTACTGTGATATTAGAGAATTTATCTTATTTTGTGTCATTTATGGGCGTCCGCCACGATAAATTCGAGGACTTACAGCCTGTTTTTCTGGACGCTTTTTCGTCCGTTCAGGTGGAATTTGTCAGGTTCGGTCAGGCTCTGAAATTGGACACGATCGTCAAGGGCGATGCGCCAACCTCCCTTGCAACTACTGGCCTCTTCAAGCGCACCGTGAGTCACTGCACATTATCTTCACTGTACGATGTCACTGCACATTATCTTCACTGTACGATGTCACTGCCCCACTATCTTAAGTTACGCCGTGAGTCACTGAGCATTATCTTCACTGTACGATGTCACTGCCTCACTATCTTAAGTTACGCCGTGAGTCACTGCAAAGAGTCACTGCACATCATCTTCACTGTACGATGTCACTGCACATCATCTTCACTGTACGATGTCACTGCACATTATCTTCACTGTACGATGTCACTGCCCCACTATCTTAAGTTACGTCGTGAGTCATGGCACATTATCTTCACTGTACGATGTCATTGTCACTGCACATTATCTTCACTGTACGATGTCACTGCCCCACTATCTTAAGTTACGCCATGAGTCACTGCACATTATCTTCACTGTACGATGTCACTGCCCCACTATCTTAAGTTACGCAGTGAGTCACTGCACATTATCTTCACTGTACGATGTCACTGCCCCACTATCTCAAGTTACGCCATGAGTCACTGCGCATTACCTTCACTGTACGATGTCACTGCCCCACTGTCTTACGTTACACAATGAATCACTGTACATTATTTTCAATGCAATGGTGCAATGTCACTGCTCCACTGGCTTTAGATAAACTGTGAATCACTTCACATTATTTTCATGGTGCCATGTCACTGCCCCGCTATCTTGAGTAACGTCGTGAGTCACTGCGCATTATCTTCGCTGTACGTCACTGCCCCACTATCTTAAGTTACGTCGTGAGTCACTGCGCATTATCTTCGCTGTACGTCACTGCCCCACTATCTTAAGTTACGTCGTGAGTCACTGCGCATCAACTTCACTGCACGATGTCACTGCCCCACGGTCTTTAGATAAACTGCGAATCACGTCGTGAGTCACTGCGCATCAACTTCACTGCACGATGTCACTGCCCCACGGTCTTTAGATAAACTGCGAATCACTGTAAATTATTTTCATGGCACGATGTCACTGTCCACTATCTTATGTTACGATGTGATTCACTGCACATTATTATCACGGGACAATGTCACTGCTTCACTATTTTAACTTACGACATAGTCAGTGCACATTGAACATCAGTAGTTATCATGTTTCATATCATTTACTGATAGCCGTTCAATACAGTGTAACACAATGAAATTGTGTTGAACGTGTACGATGTTGTATATTGAACTGTGTTACACTTTGTTTATCGTATTCGTTGTGTGTCTACGTAACTCTTCCAAGTCGTTCTCTTTTGCTCCGAACTTTTAAAATTAATTTCTTGTGTAAATAGAATGCCTTTACGAGAATACTTTGTAAGACTTAAGCTTTGTATCGTGTAGTTCCTCAGTTTCTTGCATAGTTTTCGCGCGCGCATTTTCCTTGAAACAAAATAAAAAAATAAAAATTGTTATCTTTTCTTGTTCCCGAGTAAATTCCTTCCCCTTTCTCGTATCATCTTTGATTTCTTCCTGGTCAGCTGTTCGTCCTCGAGCTTTCTAATTATTTTGCGTTTTCATTTTTATCTTCCCTTGAAATTTTTCTGAACTCCTCAAGATTGAAGTTTGCCGAGCTTGGGATTTTCAATGCATTTTTATTTGCCCCGATGTCCAACATTTTCTCGGAGCCTTGAATTGTGTAGCGCGCGCTGCAGTGAGAGAACGTGTGCTGAAAAATTCAACCAGAACGAGGAAATTTTCTTTTTTTTTAACTTCCAACTCAAAACTAACTGTAAATGCCGTTTTCCGTGAAGCTTTCGCGTAAGCCATAGAATCTCCGTGAAATAATATGTAAATCGTAGACGTTTCCATGAGAATTTAGCAATATACCGCCAATAACTTTATTGAATAAATTAATAATTTTGATTTTAAAAAATTATCCTCTTTTATTTTAAACGCCTAAGTTCATTGTCGCCGTCGGCAGCGATTTTTTTTTAAACAAAAAAAAACATAAGTATAGGCTCGACAGAAAGAAAAGTGATGTGAAACTTAAGCTATAAGGCGTTAAATTCCCATATTCACTAAATAATTATATGCGTCATGAATATTTAATGTTTATTATGATATGGTTCAAATGCTTGTGCATAAAACAGCCTTTGACTTTGCAGTATGTACAATTCTCCAACCTAAATATATCACCCATAATGTTTCTACATCCATGTCGTTCAATTGCGAAGCAGACTCAGTGTCAGTGTTCACTGTTTCGAACTTAACAACGTCACTGCCACCAAGATGCTTACTACAAACAGTCTTGCGAGGACCAGCTTATTGAATTTAAGGAAGCTTTTCGTGCTCTTCCAGAAAACAATTTCGAGCCTGTTTCGCTGGCTTCCTTAATCCCTCTTACCAGACAAAACATTTCACGCGAGGTCGAAGCCCCGAGGCGTCCGGCCTCTGCAACAGGAATTAAAGGCGTTCGCGTGCACTCTGTTTCAGGAATTCGCTGTCCATACTGCCTGCTGGTCCAGATTCTTTTTTATAAATTTTATTTATTTTTAGCGCATTTTCTCATTTATGGAAAAAATGCACTATTGTGCTCGCCATGTCCGTCCGTCCGTCTATCTGTCCGTCTGTCCGTGACCTCAAGTTTTCGTCGACGAGAAAATGCGCTCTCTGTCACTTACTGCAGTGAGTACTGAGTTATATTTTTTATTTTGTTTGTTTTAATTCAATTCCTTTGTTATGCATTTTGAACGTACAAAACTATGCAATCATATGAGTAGAAACACCCAGAAAACGAATGGATCAGATAGTCTGAATAGTGACATACAGTACTTCCCTACCCTCGGCACGAGAAGAGATTAGACGTATAGCAAAGATACATCTTTTTGCAGGCCTATACTAGATCAGGAGGAGCCAAATATTTGCAAAAAGTGCATTAATTGCTTTTAAGACAGTCTCACATATTCCTCTGAGTGTAGAGTTCTTATTCAATACCTTATCAGTGTCTATCCGCATGACTGAGTCCTAATAATATAGGCTGAACTAGAGTCGATAAGAAATAATTTGGATATATATGTGTAACCGTTAATGGTGAAAATAATATTGCATTACATAGTTGAATTCCTGCATTAAGCATACTTAACGCAGGCCGCAGCTGGCGGGGAAATTACAAATAATGCAACATCGGAAAATTCCTAAGCTCAAAGATCTACTGCATTTTCGAAATGTGGAAAAAATACTCGAAAAATTGTCTATCAATCTGAACAGATTTACAATGTTATAATTTATAGTAGTATTTTGGGAAGTATCCTCGATTTTTGTGTATTTCATTATTAAGTATTGCATAGCGCATTCTATGCTGCCTTCGTAGTTTGTGGCATTATCATATCAGGGTTTTGCCAAGAGCATTTGATCTTTGCCGAGTCTTTGTGTAATAGATTTTTTAGTTCATTGTACCACTGAACCGTAACAAATTCTATTCCTTGAGTAGAAATATATTTCAGAAGTTATGAGTTCAAACATTTCCATGTTTGAGACTGCCATTCCACTAGCCCTTTATTGAATTTGTCGAAAAAAAATCTACTTTCATGTCCAGTGAAAAACTTGATGATTTGAAATAACTTGCCTTTTCTGAAATTTGAATGAAGCAGTCAGAGACCATACGAGCAGTTGCGCTTCTTGAATTATGTTCTTTTACTTGTTGAATACTTTTTTTTAGTCCATGAGCTTCTTCTCCAGTAATTTGATGTACCAATGTAAAGTGAAATAATATATTTGCTTCCATGCATGATTTCGTTTAAGAATTCCGCCTTTGAAGCGCCCCTTCAAGTCTGTCATGTTTTGTTCTGGCAAAAAACGGCTCTGAAACATCGACTCGTTCTGCAGTTTTTATTGTAATTTTGCAATCCTGTCATTCCCTTAAGCAAAAATTTACCAGGAGTATCAAGACTGTTTTTAGATGGTTCCTTTTTTCATGTGCTTTGGCATTCACTAGTAATTTTCCTCACTTTTGCCAGTAAAATATAATTCTACTTCACTTGCCACACAATCCAGGCTCCTAGAAATAAATTTATATTAGTTATCAATAATGAAAAATTTCAAACCAGCTGGAATTTGGATGTGATAATTTGTTTTCCTAAGGCAGGAACTGTTCTCCAGCATACTGTTATTTTCAAACAGCAGGAACTTTTCACAAACCTCCTGTTAATTTCTAGCAGCAGATTCTCCTAACACGTTGACTACGATTGCTTCATCTTGTACTATTATTTCATTTTTAGTACCGTTTTTAAACAGTTTTGCCAGACGGTCACTTTTTCTGGACGAATTCCGTGATTTAGTTTTTCTCAATTGCGTTGGCCGGCTAAAATTTATGATAGCGTTACTTCCTGATTACATTTTAAATACTGCAAAAAGAAAATAAATGGAATTTTTATAGAAGAAGCTACAAATAAACTAGTATATATTGAGTTATCGGCCTGTTTTTTGGCCTTTTTGTTCTCGGATTTGGCCGATTTTAGGTAACCTTAATTATGTATCACTACGTCCTGGAGAAATACATTTTGTGGTAGGCATATGTACCACTTCGTAGTCAAAGGGCTAAACAAGTTCTTACGTTTACGCCTTCTTGCGAATCCTAACTCGCAGACTCACTCACTCCAGTTCTGTGCCTGCCTCTCACGCTCACCATTGCAGTCTTCAACTTCCGTCCGGGCCTTTACTTTCAAAAAAAGTTAAGAGATCGTAAGTTCATCAGCCAATCATTGACGGTCTTTCAAGCATAAGCCACCAATCGTAGATAAGAAAATAGAGTGTAAGTACTTACGTTCACTTAGCGAATTTTGAAAGTATGGCCCCTGTGATCTCTGAGTTTCTCTTCCGCCTTTCCATTTCAGCTCACTGATGGTTCTTGTGGTCCCTCCTCTTCCGCTTGCTCATCCCCTACCATCAACTCTTCTTCTCTTCACGCCCGGGTACGTTAATTCTTGCTTCCTTGTTCTTGCTTCTCTTTCGTATAACAATAGCTGGAGTTCTAATTAATGCGTGTTTATTAAAGTTTTGCCTTTTAGTTCTCATCTAAATTTATGTAGCGTGTGCATGAGTTCGGACCGCTGAGTTCGTTTGGTGCCGCGTCATGCGACTGTCCCAGGATTTCATCTTTGTTCATATAGATCATTAATTAGCTTCTAAAGGAGAGCACCACAAACAATTATTGAAAAGACTTAAATTCTAATTTAAATATTTTTTGGTCGAAAATGCTGATTTTATTAACGAAACGGGACTTTGCTTCAGGAGTTCGGTCATATTTTCAAAATTAAATACTTACTCTACATTCTCTTAGATTTTCAAATACTTTCCAAAAATTACATCGGTAACGCTTACTTCGATTGCTGTCGCTTTAAATTTAAAAAGTTTAAATTTAGAGTTTAAATTTTAAAATTTAAAATTTTAACTATAGCCAAGTGATGGTTTTTTGAAAGATTTTTCAACGTTTCAATCGTTTTTAATCGTTTTACTGTCAGTAGCGAAGGCTTCTCGCATTGTAGCCACGGCAGTAGCACGAAAGTCTCGTCTCCTCAGTCCATCTTTCTCGAGATGAAACGCCTAAGTTCTGGGGGAATTTTCCTCCTCATCTCGTTTTCAGGGCAGAATTTTCTACGTCAAATTGAGTTATTCAAGTTAGGCTTTCGTTTTAGTCGGAACTCCGCGGAGAAAGGAAGGGTGTGAAATATGGTGCAATGGTGCGTAGAGTTTTGAGCTAAAAATGCAGATGATAGTGGAAGCAATTAGTGGCGGCGTAACTTCGCTACCGCTGGACAAGGAGGCCACTAACTGCATTATTTAAATGGCTTTCCCAAACTCGGCGGCAAGTGACAGAAATCCCTGGCTCGGCTTCTGCTGCTGGTGCTGCTGCTGGTGCTGCTGCTGGTGCTGCTGCTTGTGCTGCTGCTTGTGCCGCTGCTTTCATCGGTGATGAAAGAGTTTTGTTGAAGCTGTTCTTATTGCTGCTCATGTGATTGCTGATACTGCTGCTTCTGCTGCTGCTGCTGCTGCTGTTGTTGTTCTGCAATCTTCAGTTCTACTGGTGATGACAATCTTGACGTTGAAGCTGTCATTTTGAAGCGTCTTGGGCTTATTTCCAGGCTAACCTTATTTAGGTTAAGATAGACGCTTTTTCCAATTTCTTCCGTCTGAGTTCTGAACCTTGTATAAATAACAGATCGTTGCAGGTTGGTTATAAAAGTAAATGTTAATAAGAACATTCGAACCTTCCAATAATTTCAGCTATCGAACAACAGCAATTTGTTTAGAATGCAGACTCCTCTTGAAGACTTACTGTAATAAGAGGTTCTGATGCAATGAACAAAAATTCTATAAGTTTGAATGAAGTTAACTATTGTTGTGTTCAAGGTGATTACGCTCTCCTTGAGATATAAATATAATTTGTACATTCAATTCTAATTCGAAATATTATATTTGATTAATTCGAAATCTTGAACCTAGACGCTACAATTGTTCCTGATGTCGTAGTCCTGCTAGTAATGATTGTGTTGATTTTACAACTACTGTTGACACTTGTATTACACAGTATATTATTTGTCCCGTCTGATGCTGGCGCTCTTCCTGTTGTTGCTGTTTAGCTTTTGTCTTTTTGGTATTTATTCTTAAATCTAAATATTATATTCATATTACTGTCCACACCTCCGCTGCATTTCAACTGCTGCTGTTTCCTCGACCCCGCAAATTTATTCAAAATTATCATTTTTTACTGATAATTTACTCCATTTACTGATAATTTACTCCAATTCCATTTATAATTTTATTATTTAACTTGTGCAATCTTACTGAAGTCTTTTTGCACCCCGCGCACCTCCGGTGCATTTCAACTGCCGCTGTTTCCTCAACCCAGTACATCTATTGAAAATGATAACTTTTTGCTAATATATAAGTTTATAATTTTAATATTATACTAATGTTATCTTACTGATAACACTAGTATCTTTAATATTATACCAATGTTATCTTACTGATAACATTAATATCTGTAATATTATACTAATGTAATCTTACTGAAGTATTGCACCCCGCAGCCCTGGGAGCCTGAGTGCTACTACCCCGACTTCCCCAGCGAGGTTGCGTGTGGGGACTCGTGGGGCGACACGCGTCTCATGGTCGCGCCGTTAGACGGGGGGATATTTCTGCTGGAGGGTATGTGTGTAGGCAAGACTATACGGAGTTAGTTTAGTTGAATAAATATATTTATTCAAATATTAGTAGATATTTTACTGTTATATGATATTATATTATATTATATTATATTATATTATATTATATTATATTATATTATATTATATTATATATTCATATTACTGTCCACACCTCCGCTGCATTTCAACTGCTGCTGTTTCCTCGACCCCGCAAATTTATTCAAAATTATCATTTTTTACTGATATTTAAGTTTATATTTTTATTATTTAAATTGTGTAATATTACTGAAGTCTTTTTGCACCCCGCGCACCTCCGGTGCATTTCATCTGCCGCTGTTTCCTCAACCCCATTCATCTATTCAAAATAATAATTTTTTTAATGATATTCAAGTTAACAATTCTAATATTATACTAATGTTATCTTACTGATAACATTAGTATCTTTAATATTATACTAATGTTATCTTACTGATAACATTAGTATCTTTAATATTATACTAATGTAATCTTACTGAAGTATTGCACCCCGCAGCCATGGGAGCCTGAGTGCTACTACCCCGACTTCCCCAGCGAGGTTTAATGTTATACTAATGTTATCTTACTGATAACATTAGTATATGTAATATTATACTAATGTTATCTTAATGATAACATTAGTATCTTTAATATCATACTAATGTTGTATTACTGAAGTCTCTTTTGCACCCCGCAGCCCTGGGAGCCTGAGTGCTACTACCCCGACTTCCCCAGTGAGGTTGCGTGTGGGGACTCGTGGGGAGACACTCGTCTCATGGTCGCCCCGTTAGACGGGGGGATATTTCTACTGGAGGGTATGTGTGTAGGCGAGACTATACTAAATTAACTACTTTGAATAAATCTATTTATTCAAATATTAGTAAATATTATACTGTTACATGATATTGTATTGTATTATATTATATTATATTATATTATATTATATTATTAGATTAAATATTATTATTTAAAAGTATTGAATGAGTATTGAAGCATCCCCGTCTCTTGCGACTTCGGGAACATTCGTTCGTCGTGAAAATAATACTGTATTCTAAATCGTATTTTTTATTTTATTTAACGCAGCGGCCGAGAGAAATATCATATCAAATCATAATACTTGAATTTAATCCACAAAAAGCAAGGGGTCCGCATATCGATGGCATATACGATAACTGTAACTACACTGACCGCAGATAAGTTCGCAATTATTATAATAATAATATTGCACCATAAACTATTGATTTCTTATATTATTCACCGTCATCATCTTTCCAGACGGTAATTTAACTTTTAATCACAGTTGGACAATTTTTATCAATAGTATTTTTAAACTTACGGCTGAAATCAGTGAAACAGCAAAGTGGTAAGATAGAATTTTTCATTATCTCAGCTATTATTTTCAAATGATGAATGTCGCAAATAGAAACAGTTGAAGGAGAGCTCGATAATCAATGACTTGTTAATAATTATAGTAAATTTTTTACATTTTATTAAATATTTTAGTAATTTTTTTACATTTTTACCTTGATTTAATTGTTAATAATTAACATGATGGACCAATTTATGGAACAGAAGGCGCCACAACATCATATACGCTGCGCCTCTGAAATAAATTTTTTTTCAGTGAACATTCATTTAATAGAATACTCGTCTACATTTTCACTTTGATTTAATTGTGAATAGTTAACATGATGGACCAATTTATGGAACAGAAGGTGCCACCCACCGCCCAGTGTTTGACAAGAGCGTGGTGGTGAAGCAGCTTAGCTGCGTCGAAGCACATGGCATCTTACTCATCCGAGTCGACAAAGGTATATTATTCCTCTGTCTTCCATTCTATAATATTGTAATATTCTAATATTAATATGTAATATTCATTCTATAATGTTGTAATATTCTAATATTAATAATATTCATTCTATATTATTGTAATAATATTTCCATTGTCTTCCATTCTTTCAAAGGTATACTATTCCATTGTCTTATTTCTTATATTATATTTCTTATTCCTTTGTCATTCATAGAGAATTTCCAGATTTAAAAGGGATAAAATTATTTAAAGATTCTTTAGGATTCCGTCGATTCAAAAAATGTAGTGCTTCGTGGATTTTAAAAATTTATTTTTTCGTAAATTTTGCTTCTGGGTTCAAGGAATGGCGGCTTGTAAAATCGAGCAAACTGTCCTCAACATATGAAAAATTTTATGCAAGATATCGCAATTTAAATGCACGAAAAGTTTTGTCCTGTGTAGTGTTATTTGAGCGAAATTTGATGTAGAATTCTCGTTTAGTCTCGAACCAACAATAAGTCGTGAGATGGTTGCAAAATGGATGAATTGCCAAATATTCCATCCAAAATGTCTAAAAGTATAATTAATATGAAAACTAAATGATTGATAAGACGCTCCTATCAATATCGTCTTACAAATCGTCAGCAAATTTTCTTTGCCGGATTTTTAATTTTTTAGATCTTTCTTTTGGCGATTGTTCTCATAGTCAGTCTCGATTTCAGTTCCGATGGGAAGTTGCGAAATGCAACTTCCCATAATACATTTTTTAGTTACTTCAATTGTTTTAACTCGCCTGTTGATTACTACGTATACAGTATATCAAAGTGTACTTCCCGGTTTGAGCTACGCATGCTTGAACTCTTCACCTATTTACAATTTTTATCATTTTTGTTCAGTCGAGAAAGGGGATGAAAGTTAACTTCATTTGAAGTGAACTATTTTACAGCATCATTTCTTTTCAGATTTTTATTCAGCAGTGAAAACTTCTCATTTAAAAGTGACTGTCAGTAACAGTTTATTCCATACGATCTGTTTGTCTTAATGTCTAACAACCATTCAATTAATACTAATGAGTAACCGTTAACTTAGCAGAGTACTTATCTCTTCTGATTTTAGAAACGTTTCCCTTCAGGCGCTGAAGTCCAATCAATCTAAGCGCACGTTAAAGCATCTTCATTTATTAACCCTTCTCTTTTCCTTTCCTCCGAGCCTCCTGAATTCATTACCTCTATTCTTGGCGCCAGATTCTACTTCGAGTTATTTTGTGTCGACAGGTCGAGACAGCAAAATCCACGTCTTCAGATTAACGGACTTCGAAGGAGATCCTACGAGCCCGAATTTCGAGGAGCGAATTCGATCCAAAGCTGATCTCAAGGATCACAAGCTAGAGAGAACAAAAGGATGTCACCTCTACTCTCTATCCAGACCTGGGGGATCTCACCTGCGAATGGTGAGAACTTCATATTAAGATTATTTTCATTTTTTTTTGTCATTTTAGTTCTACTTTATTTCCACTCATTTTTCAAGCTCACTATTTAAAGGTGATTTTTTTACACAATGAGTGTGTTTCTAATTCAAACAATTACACTTAATAACTTATTTCTTATGTCTCATTTTTTCATTAATCTCATTATTAATTTCTCATTAATCTTATCAAGATGATCTCTTTCGTCATTAGTTGTGAAAGAAAAAATTATTATCTGATCATGCATCCAGTATTCATCCACAAATCATCACATTCTACTCATTCTTTAACGCCTGTATCGCATTTTATACTCATTCTTTAACGCCTGTATCGCATTTTATACTCATTCTTTAACGCCTGTATCGCATTTTATTCCCTCCACACTCGACTTATGCCTATTCTGCTTACCATCCTTTTGCTTACCCATCTGAAGCCTCGGTACACGAAGATATGTAGGCATTGGACACTCGGAAATATTGGCAACAGTTCGTCTTTTTCGGATCCTTGTTGTCATTTTTTGGGACGCGCATTTCCTGGGCACAATCAAATCTCTGGTCTCTCTTTGCCTTCAGTTAATTTTGTTGACCGAAGTCTGCCGTCGGTATGTTCTGTTTGCCAAGCTAGATCGACAGCCTCGCTGTCAACGTCTTCCCAGATTCCGAAACTTGCTAGCTCCTCGTCCAAGATTGATCGGTTCAAGAATGTATTGGAATATTATTTTACATATGTATTCACCTGCCTATTAGATTGCATTTTCTTATTCAATTTCTTTTTTTATTGATAATGACGAGTTATACATGTGATTTTTCTGTCGTTATTCCATTTTTATTGATAATGACGAGTTATACATGTGATTATTCTGTCATTATTATTTTTATTGATAATGACGAGTTATACATGTGATTATTCTGTCGTTATTCCATTTTTATTGATAATGACGAGTTATACATGTAATTATTCTGTCGTTATTCCATTTTTATTGATAATGACGAGTTATACATGTGATTATTCTGTCATTATTATTTTTATTGATAATGACGAGTTATACATGTGATTATTCTGTCGTTATTGCATTTTTATCGATAATGATGAGTTATACATGTAATTATTGTGTCGTTATTCAATGATGTTAATAACGCAGGTCGTGTGCGTTGGTCGCAAGCTCGTAGTGCTGCAGTGGCGTCACTCTGCCGCCTGGACGGCGTGGTGCCCAGGCTCCGACACCGACACGGTGGAGGGCTTCCAGTACCTCAGGGTCAGTGGCAACTTATTCCAACCCGCGGCGATCCCATTATATGAATTTTTAAGAAAAATTCAAAATAATTTTATGAAAAATTCAAAAGAATTTTTTAAGAAAAATTCAAAAGAATTTTTTAAGATAAATTCAAAAGAATTTTTAAGAAAAATTCAAAAAAACATTTTAAGTAAAATTCAAAAAAAAATTAAGAAAAAATCAAAAGAATTTTTAAGAAAAATTCAAAAGAATTTTTAAGAAAAATTCAAAAGAATTTTTAAGAAAAATTCAAAAGAATTTTTAAGAAAAATTCAAAAGAATTCCTAAGAAAAAATCAGAAGAATTTTTAAGAAAAATTAAAAAAAAATTTAAGAAAAATTCAAAAGGATTTTTAAGAAAAATTCAAAAGAATTCTTAAGAAAAATTCAAAAGAATTTTTAAGAAAAATTAAAAAAAAAATAAGAAAAATTCAAAAGGATTTTTAAGAAAAATTCAAAAGTGCAGAAAAATTTTGCAGAAAGCGCATTCAGCGCAGAAAATTTTTTCATTTTTATTCTTCCAGGAAGCCTATAATAATAAAATTGAATAACTATTATTATGAGCTATTGATTATCACTATTATTATTTTTTAATAATGAATAAATAAAAATAGATAATATTACTATTTAATATTAATATTGAATATGTTAATATTCAAGCATTGGTCATTTTGTATTCAATCTTACTCGTTTCTTGTTGAACTTCACGCCTGAATGAGAAGAGTATATGGAATTGTCGCTATATATAGCATTAAGGGTTTATATTAATATTATTAATATTATATTACTGGCTGAGACTCATAGTTTCTTAACCATGAACTTTGAGCCAAAAATTAGCCTCGGTGCTTACTTGCTTTCATAGTCAAATCTTTCCTAGCTTTTACTTTAATTAAGTATTGTCTGTTTTCCAATAATGATAGAGTGAGGAATGAGATAAGTTGGACTGCTCACTAATGTTATTATCCAGATTTATGCATGTAGGCAATAAGTCAATTACTTTTCTCGGCCATTTATGTGAAGAAATGCTACAAATAGTGAAGGCATTAGAAGGAGGAGATTGTAGAGATTTTTCACTATTCTCAGCGCTTCTAGAGTATTGACAATCATTATCGGTTGTTCTCCAAAAAATCGTACAAAATGAATTCCATTAATGAAGCGCCAAACAAGAAAACGTGTGAGAAGAAGAACGAGAAAACGATTGAGAAGAAGAACAAGAAAACGAGTGTGACTGGTGAATTTTATTATTCACTTACTGCAGGGCGAATGAATTCCAAAAAGTTCTCTTGCAGTACATACAATAATTATTTATAATAATACAACAAAATTCCATATGGCCTCTCAAAATTATTAAATGTCATTATTGCATGAGCGTCATTCATATACAACAAATATTTGGCAATTCCAATCAAAGCCGTGTCAAAAAATGGAAGTAATTCAAGCGAATTATTCCAGGAAATTTCTTTGAACGACGTGCCATCCCTAGTGACGCTAGTGGACTCTGCGCCAGCGCCTTCTGCGGGAGGCTCCGGTGACAACCACATCTGTGTCGGTAGGTTCTTGATGTTGTTGATATTTATGTTGTTATTGTTTTTGTCGATGTAGTTGTTGATTTCGTTATTGATGTTGTTGTCGATATTGTTGCTGTTGTTGCTGTTTTTGTTGTTGTTGTTGTCGATATTGTTGCTGTTGTTGCTGTTTTTGCTGTTTTTGTTGTTGTTGTTGTTTTTGTCGATGTTGTTGTTGATGTTGTTGTTGTTGATATTGTTGCTGTTGTTGTTGTTGCTGTTGTTGTTGATGATGTTGTTGTTGTTGTTTTTATCGAGGTCGTTGTTGTTGTTGTTGTTGATGTTGTTGTTGTCGTCGATGTTGTTGTTGCTGCTGTTGTTTTTGTCGGTAGGTTGTTGATGTTGTTGATACGGAAAAAAATTATTGAGAGTTAATTCTTTGTAATTATAACAGCTATCATTGTTAGCACGTATGTATATCTTATTTCTTTCTGTTTGTTTAAAGCTTATTATCATTTACAATCACTTATGTATATCTTATTTCTTTCTATTTCTTTAAAGCTTATTATAATTTACAATCACTTATGTATACATATCTTATTTGTTTCTATTTCTTTACAGCTTTTTATCATTTACAATATTTTTTATCTTACTTTAATCAAAATGGCTACTTTTTTTCTTCTCTCACTTCCAGCAGATGTTCGAGGCAAATAGCCCTTTGTGTGTACA
The DNA here is from genome assembly GCF_000764305.2 of Hyalella azteca. Classification (NCBI taxonomy): domain Eukaryota; kingdom Metazoa; phylum Arthropoda; class Malacostraca; order Amphipoda; family Hyalellidae; genus Hyalella; species Hyalella azteca. Next base: position 170,510 of record NW_025945182.1, on the reverse strand, counting down.
TATTATTTAAGTATTTTTTAGCCGAAATCTATTACAATTTATTTTTAGATGCAACAAATCGATCCGTTTTATCAAATTAATTCTGAAACAACTTGCTGACATAAGTGTTTCGGCATTATTCGTTTTAAATATATCGACCACAATCATTAATTTTATTGAAATCGAATATTGTCCATTGCCTGATGCCGAGAACCTCTGCCTCTTCTTTTCGAAGAAATCGCACTCATTTTCTCGTCGCTGTTGATAGCATCTGGATTTTACCAATCGTTTTTACACTTCAACTTTTTTCAGGGATTACCGTTTGATGTATTTTTTTAAATACCTCACGCATCACACTATATAACTAAATTTTTAATACACTAAATTTTATTTATCATGTCAGCTCTAAAATTCATGCTCTTTTTGACACCATAGTACGTAGTATGTACATTAATGTTATATTAATTGTTTGAACACTAATGTTATAAGAATTCATATTGTACGATCGATATTGTTCATGTTATTATCTATGGTATTTTTCGTTTTTAACATAAATTTTCTACTTTAGCTATCGTACGCTGTCTTTTTAAACATTCCCGTGTAGGCTACAAGCATCAGTGGGACCTAGTGAGCGAGAAGACCGGCGAAGTAACCAAGCTTCATCATGTCGACTCGAACAAAGTCAACCTTGTTGCTTACAACGCTTCTATGCTACAATAGTGAGTATAGAAGCTACAACGCTTCTATGCTACAATAGTGAGTATAGAAGCTACAACGCTTCTATGCTACAACGCTATAATTCTTGCATCTTTTCTTAATGGTTATGAACAACATCATGTCATCATCACTGATTGTGGGTTGGGCTAAGATCCTTCAGTGATTTGTAATTTTTCATTTCTTTTCGGCTTTGCTCACATTTTTTATACCTGTCGATTAAACCATGTAATGAGTAGGCATGCTCATTTTTGGGGGGCGATTACTGAAGAACTGGCAGAATCATATTATCATAATTTTATTTTGCAATAAATTCACTTATTTTTTGAAAATAAAAGCCTTGAAACGTTATTCAAAGCGATTATTTAAATGTATTTTTTAGCCCGATTAATTTTCAGCAGAATTTTTCAGATATCAAAACTCCGCTCGTATTTTTAAACATGAGTCCTACTTAACATTAAACAAATTTAATTTCATTTCTGCCAACAGTGTAATAGGTTTGATTGCTGGCTAAATGATTGCTTTCATATTGACTAAAATATAACTTTGTTGTTGCCACAGACACGTGTCATTTCCAGAAGCTCACCGAGGACTGTTCCACTGACTTCGACTTCCAATGGAATTCTGTTCCCGAGGCCATAGGTGGGCGACAAAATCTCAAATTTATTTTACTTACAAAACCTGATCTAATTAATAATAATTATTTATGCATATTTTTATTTCATTTTCTCCTACTTTTGTTTATATACTTATAATAATTTCGATAATTTCGTTACATTTTCGACTCCACGAAATTTCGTTATATACTTAAAACGATATTATCGCAGAGTCTAATCTATGTCATATGATTTAGAATGCACACTCAACAGGCGTGTTGTCATGATATTGACCTATACTGCGACCTATGATATCGACCTATACTGATATCGACCTATACTCGACAGTGTGCGTTGGAACTTCAATCACTTTTGGTGAATGCATTTTCATAGCTTTTGGGGGTGAATTTTTAGTATTCGTTTCTATTGGGAATCGCCGAACACTTTTATTTATAAGGCTACTTAGGATGCTTACACAGTTTCAGTACCAAATATTTCAACATATATTAGCGATTTGGGGTAAACTCTCACAATTGTTGAATCAATATAATTCCGAGAATATCTCAAAACAATACTATATTGTTAGCAATTGTTAGTACCAATTTTTTTTCTATTCTTACGATTTTCTGTAAGTACTATAGTATCATAATCGTATTTTAAAGATTACAAATACAACATTTCGTAATGACAGGAACGACCAACGCAAAGTGAGTTTGAGTTTCTAATTTCGAAAGCATCAGGCATAATTACCGGAATTTCCTATATCGAGTTTGCTATAAAATTCTTGTTACTCAAGTCACTGTTATCTCACTTTATCTCAATATTTTATCTCACTTTTATCTCAATATCTTTTAAATTAATTTTTTTTGCATAAGAGTTTACTATTTCCGAATTTCACTTCATAATCTTCCTGCTGGTTTGATTTAATCAATTGCACTGTTGACTAAAAAAAAAAGATTTTAATCCTAAAAATTTTATTTGACCTTATATTCACTTCCCCACTAATTCTTGAAGCTTTTGCAACCGACGTGCAAGTGAATTTTTTTCTTAGGCGAGTTTCTCATTTGACTGAAATGTTTTTTTTACGTATTACAGTGTGCGCGTTTCCCTACATTCTGGCATTCACACACGACAGTATCGAAATCCGTTTGGTCATAAACGGGAACTTGGTACAGACGATGGTCATGCCTAACCTCTCCTTCATCACCAACAAGGTAAGTGTTGCTCAAAGTACTAATTAATTATTTTTATCTTCGATTTAATGGCCTTCTGACCAGAAACTTTAGGATGTTTATAGAAACTTTTATTATGATTATCTGTTATAATTATAATATAATTTAATGTAATAACGCAGATTTTCTGGTCACTGGTAATCTTAGCTAATTTTTGCTATGCAAAATTAATCAAGTTAAATCAGGCTTGGGTTCATTTTTGTGATAGTTCACGTAAGTCGTTCCTTCCAAAAGATAGTGTTTATCTAATACACTAACGTTATTAAAACCTAACATCGAACATCAACAGCCTCAACTTCAAATTTGTTTTCAATATAGAACAATTTTTTTCCCTTCATTCTGTTTAGAGATTTTAGTTCATTCAACTAACTGACTCTACAAACAGATATCCATGTCTTATTGTATTATAAAACAAATCTTTCGTCCTGCAACTGACCTGCCTAGCCCTATGCTTAGATCGGCCAGTTATTTTATTTCTGAGAAGCCATGCAGTTTCGACCGATCTTCTCTGTATAATTGACCAGCTTACAAAAATTTTGATTGCTTTGCAGTCGATGCAGAACATTGCTACGATCTTGTTTAACTTTGACCAGCATTACATGATCCCATGCTTCTCGAACTTACTTTTATTTTGAAGCCTCGATTGTTTTATAAAAAAGGTTCACTTCAGTGGCTTGGTTTATGAACGAATAGCGGTTCTGGAGGGCCTCCCTCAATCAAGTTTACTTGGAAATATTAACAAAGAAACCTTACATCGGTGATTGGATCGCGATTAGGTGCAGATATATGTACATTTTTATTACTGGCTATAATTGCAGCCTGCGTACGTCCGTAAACAGCGTTCAATTTCCCATTGTGACTGACATTTTTCCTATCAGAAATTCATTTCTATGCTGTAATTAAGATTTTCTAACATAACTTCAAAGTAGCATTAAATCATGCCGATAATTCAAGGCTTAAGTGCTGTGCTTTAAAAACTCGATTCAATTAGTATTATTTCGTATTGATACAAGAAGTATCTTCATTAAAAATTGCCCCCTAATTCGTTGGTTCGGAAGATATAAATTTTTATTTTTTTGCTTAGACGATATTTATCAGGTCATTAACGTCTGGGGAATTTCGTAATGATCATCAAATGATGTGCCCACTTCGTCTCATCTTCCAGTATTATTCGATCTCCACATATTTAAGAGTGAATTTGATTTGTTCCAACTCTGCGTAGCCAAAAAACTAATTTTACTTTTAAGTGAAAACTAGCAAACATGCAGACGCTATGTTTCTTAGGGGGCAAAAATTATAAAATTTCGAATATGAAACCTCAGATTATTTCAATTGGTTTGGGAGAAACCTACATTTTATTTTTGATTATTGATATTTATTTTAGGATTCGGTAAACCTGCACCATATTTATAGTTCTAAAATATTTAGAAAGTGCAGTTAAATTTTTATAATATTTTTATATGAATTAATTTAATGAAAAACCAGAGCTGACATGACAATAGCAGTGCAATTCTCCGCTTTTATTCACGGCATTTAATGTTAATTTGTTAATTCAAATTCATAAATCATAATTTATGAATATGATTCACAGCTTTGTATTTTCTGGAAGAGAATTAGTTTTACCTCACTTTATATCACAGCATTAAATAACCCGACCTTTTCATTTGATCAGCGATTCAAATAATGTCATGCACAATTATAACCGTCGTTTTTCAACAACGAGAATCGGTTCAGTTATATTATTTTATGAGCAGCCTTTAGCTCATGTACGGTGCCCCAAATATTTCAATTCGTACAAGGAACGTTAATTTTATATTCGGGCGGTTCAGTTATATTATTTTATGAGCAGCCTTTAGCTCATGTACGGTGCCTCAAATACTTCAATTCGTACAACGAACGTTAATTTTATATTATGGCGGTTAAGTTATATTATTTTATGAGCAGCCTTTAGCTCATGTACGGTGCCTCAAATACTTCAATTCGTGCAACGAACGTTAATTTTATATTCGGACGGTTCAGTTATATTATTTTATGAGCAGCCTTTAGCTCCTGTACGGTGCCTCAAATACTTCAATTCGTACAACGAACGTTAATTTTATATTCGGGCGGTTCAGTTATATTATTTCATGAGCACCCTTTAGCTCATGTACGGTGACTCAAATACTTCAATTCGTGCAACGAAATTTAATTTTATATTTGGACGGTTCAGTTATATTATTTTATGAACACCCTTTAGCTCGTGTACGGTGCCTCAAATATTTCAATTCGTGCAACGAACCTTAATTATACGTTTTTTCACGCCTGACTTCAAACTCGATCAGATTGATGCGGATGACCCGGAGGTAATCTTTTAATTAAAACAAGTTAAAAAAAGCCTTATTTTCTTAGATTGACTCAAATACTTCAATTCGTACAACGAACGTCAATTTTATGTTTTTTTTTCCAGAGCGACATCTTTTTTGCCACGACGGCGCCTGAGTTCTTCAGTCTGCGGCAGGAGCGAGTGCGCGTCGACCGCTTGGAGAAAGAACCAAGCTTGTCGCCGCCTTCGTCCCCGCAGAACAGCAAGGAACTTGCCGGTACAAAATACATCTTTAATTATTATATTGTCTGTTTGAAACTAAAAAAATATAACTCAGTACTCACTGCAGTGGGTGACAGAGAGCGCATTTTCTCGTCGACGAAAACGTGAAGTCACGGACGGACAGACGGACATGGCTAGCACAATAGTGCATTTTTTCCATGAATGTGAAAATGCGCTAAAAATGTTCACAATTTATAGGATAGCATGCAATGTGTAAACTATTTTAACCAGTGATTATAGCTGGTATATAGCTTATAGATATACCAGACATGGCTTTCAAATTTATTATTCAGCACGAATATTTTTTTAAATCGAACCATGCCGTTGCAGAGCGAGAACCTGGTGCTGCGCGGCCGTACAGGATCTACCGCATCCCTTTCAGGAGCTTGACTGGAGCAACATGTGAACGCCGATGTCCCACTCCAACAACTCCCATGACCCCAGGACTGATTACTGAACGGGATTCATCCCGGGACAGCAAAGAAGCCCGACCCGACGGTCCCAAAGACCCGTCTAAAGGCACTAGCAGGGTCGGGATGCACCTCCGTGTTTCCGACCAACCTTTCGCTAGTCGTTCGTGTACAGCTTCACCAACCCATCAGCTGGCCGCCCCAGGTTTCCCATCAAGTGTGGGAAGCACAGCAACTACACCCACGGTCGAGAATGCCAGCCCCTGTGGGTTAGAGTCGCCCTCTGGAGGAAGCGCGCGAGCGTCACCCACGAGAAATCGTCCATTTGGAGGAGTTTTTGGGGGTAAAATTTCTCAAGGAGGTTCGCCGGGAAGAAGTAGGAATAGAACTAACTCATTGACAGTCGAAATGAGCGCATCTAATCATTTTAAACATTTAAAGAACCACTTGCAATACCACCAGCACAATAAGGTTAAACATCCACCTCTTCTACAGCACCCGACTCTTAAGTAACATTCCTCTTGTACCTGACGTGTTGATATTCATCATACCTTTCGCTGGGACTGACATCTTGGCAGCCATCATCTTTGCTTCCGTTATTTTTTATGGTATCTTGCAGATCTAAGCTGAGTGAATATCATCAAATCATTCTGAAAATGATTATTATCAATGTTTTATTCAATAGCTCATTTGTAGCAACGTTTCATCAACATATTTCTGAAGTTAAATAAAATACTGTGATTCCTGTAACCAAGTAAGTTATGAAGATTCAAAGAACAGTGCACAATCGTCAGTCTGTTAATATGCCACTTTCTAGACTTGGATTTATCTTTTTCGTTACAACATGTAAAATTTCGTTTACATGATAATTCAATATTATAAAAATTTTCAGAACATTTGACAGATTAAAAAATGTCCAGATATTATGTCATTTCTTGCCAGTGTGGACGTTTCGTAAGGATTAAATGATTTGTATTCTTTTGTCACGACACTAAATTCTCTGCGCAATTAAGATTTGTTTATAATAAAAGCTATTACGTATGCATCTAGAGAAAACAAATGCGATAACCCGTTAATTATCTACTTTTTCTATTGCTGGATACTTGTATTACTATTAAATACTTATGATTGTCAGAAAAACTATCAATACGAGCGTAAAGGCTACGAACAGAAATCGCTTGCAATTTGCCCAATAAAATTCGATATTTAACTAATATTTTTTAGCTATTAACTCGAACTGAAAAATTTCGAAGCTTTCAAGTTTAACTAAGTCCTGCTGGTCTCAAACCCTTCCCTTCCTCATCCAATTGACTTGAGAATCCTTCCTATCCAATTCAGAGTTGTTGTTACCTTTTAATTTGGCAGCATAAATTGTTATGCAATTAACTCCAGCCTAAACATGAACAGAACATAAACTGAATTGTATGTGTTCAGAATTTAAACAGGTTCAGGTTACCATAACATTTCTCCAGCTTGATAATTAATAAGTTCGCTAGTTGAATTAGATCAACCGTGGTCAACGCACGCCGCAACAATCAACAGGTATCGTGGGATCAAGACAAGTATGGCTGGTCGTTGAGAGTCGAAAAGTAACATGGTCTTTAGACCCAGGAATCACATGTTCGTAATATAATATAGATACTGTTAGTCTTTTATTATTTCCTATATATATGAATGAACTTCCAGGCTATTCGTTAGGTGTGTCATTCACTCTGTGTGTGTACTTTGATTGACGTCTCTGTGTAGTAAGTGTATACTGAGGATCTTCTCTTTGAGGTAGAACTGAATTATATTTTCTTAATGCGACGTCGTAAGGAGTCTTTTTCAAACCGATCGTAAAGTAGATACGCTTAGAAAACTCGTGTCGTTTCTTCCAATTCATGCCAAAAGAGACGAGAACTTTATCGCCAGTCTCTTTTCACGGTTTAAGCACCAATAAATCATATCCTTTAAGACATATAATTTTCCAATTAGTGAAAAACTAAATCCAAATAAAGACGTTGCTTAAAATTTTGTGAGATAGGATCAATCTATCTCTATGTGTTGGTATTACTGGATATGAAATCTTAACAGGTATGGCCTTCAGCATGCCTGAAGAAGATTTATTTAAAACAAGGACTGCTGGACAAGCAATCTTAATCCCCAGTACATGCTTTCTATATTTACTAATGATGTGGCAACAGCTACGTCGCATAACAAAACTCGTGCATTTCATTACCCAAATAATGACACAAATGTCTTCTCACTAAAAGCTGATTTGGTCGCATTTCCAAGAACCTAATGTAGTCGTATTTTTGATGTGGCCTCCATAATTTCTTTGTACTTTTAACCTAAGTCTTGATGGTACCAATGTTTACCTGTGGTAATGAGCGATTGAGCATACGTAAATCAATGTCACTATTCTAGAATGTATATCGGTGTTTTGTACCCTTCATACGAACTTGAAACTCCTGTATATTATAACGGGTTTGGGAATTCTCAAGCCAATGACATTGTAGGGCAATGGGTGTATTACTGTTCAGTCTTGTTATCCCAAAGAGAAATCAATATTATATGACGTTGAGAATTAAGACTAGTCTGAAAACCGTGTTATGTTTACGGTTTGCATTTATGCAGAGTTTATGACGAGTTAAATGACTTATGAGGAATTGTTATCTACGTTAAAGTTGTGCATCACGGCCAATGATATATATCCACTACAATATTCCTGAAATTATTTTATTTTTAATTTACTGCACACATTTATGAATCAAGGGCTATGTCTGTGTTATAATTTTTTCTCCAGAATCCACTCATTTATTTATTTATATTTTTCTTTGCTAATCAGTCTGCCGTGCAGTAAGCGTTTGTCGCCTATAGCTACATTCTAAGACAGACTAGTAAATCTTTTTCATATAATCTATATAAATCAGTTTATTTGAATAGATTTTTATAAAGTTGATAATACTTCCACATTTGTCCGGAATGTGACGTCAATTAAGTTCTTCCATCCATCGAAACATTCACAGCTCGTTATTAAGTTTTCTAACTTCGCAAAAAAAGCTCGATATGGAATCACCAGATTTTTTGTATCTTTATTGCATTAACCTCTTACCGATAATTTTGATACTTTCCTGAGTAGTATTTTATATATTGGGCAGTTTCAGTAGTGGGAAACTAGTAGGAATTTTTTGTAGGAAAATTTTAATTTAATTTTAATTATTTATGCTGTCACAATTCGGTTAATTTTCTACCAACTTATGGAGCATTTTTTATCTCAATCCGACAATGCCTAGTTTTAAAACATGAAAAATTAAAAAAAAACATGAAAATTTAAAATGAATACTCAGGGCATAACAATAATCCATAGACAAACTTCGTTTTCTAAGTTTCGAAGAAATAGTTTATTATTGCATTATACAATGCATATGGCAATCAGGGATAGAAAAGAAATAAAAGTAAACTTTGTGCTCTTATTTGATGTTGCTATCGCTCTCTGATGTTGGAATATATTCGATTGTTTTATTCTATTCAATGTTCACTGTTAGAAAAATGACCGTTAACGGTGTGACCGGCGTTTCAGTGGCCGGTCGGCACGTGAAAAGAAACACCGTTTCACCGTTTTTATTCTAATTTAACACCAGAAATCCGTAAAGCAGCTGATAAAAACGGCGAAACAGTTTATTTTCACGGGGCGACCGGCCACTAGGATGCCGGTGGGACCGTTTTTTCACCGTTTTTTCTAACAGTGTTGTAGCCAGTAAATCCTGATCTTCTTCATGTCCATCGCAAATTAAATGGCCTTTTTTATGTATCATTTCCACTTATATCTTGTGGACGCTCAGAATCTGTGGCTGTTGTAATTTATATAAATAAATCTATCCCTCGAATTTCCTTACAACGCACATTACCGAGTGCTAAATTAAAACAATATAATTTGTATAATTTAATTTAGACAGTAACAAAAAATTTACACAAACGTGGAATTTGAGTTTTGTAATTTCGATTAATCATTTAATTCTATAAGCCTACCGATATTTGGGTGTTGGGTGTTGGGAATATTTAATATTTTACATCATGAATTTGATAACTTGAAAATTTTTATTTGCTTAAAATCATACCAGCGTTGATATTTGTTCGTTATATCCTTAAGTTATGTATTAATCATTATTTGTATGCATTTTTGTGAATTAATTTTGAGGATAACCGTAACCTGTATGTTTGCTTATTTTATAGGCAGATATTTTGAAACTGAATAATGAATGCAATTCAATCCAAAGAACATAAGCTTATCACTCACATTGACTGGCAAAAGATACGACTCGTATTTTGAATAACTTGATTTTGCGATCAATATAATGGTTCCGATTAGCTCTTGCTCAAACCTCCGCGTCTCGATTAGATTTTGAAACACTTTCGTGCAAGTCTCGATTCACTGTATTCAAGTCTACTAAATCCTTCTTAATTACGACTTCATTCAAAAAAATTCACATTCGTGATGCCATAAAATCACAATAAATTAGCCCAAAAACATGCATTTGTTTCTAGTAATGTGTGCAATTTCTGTACGATGCAAATGAGGTTGTTCCTCCGAGCAGTTCTTCATCTATGAAGCAAGGATATAATTAAGTCGAATTAAAAATTCAATTAATAATTTTCGACATGAAAACAGTGTCTCAATTCTTGCATAATCCGATATCGTAGGGGACGCGTAGTTTACAGTGACGGCAACTCGCTTGAATCATCCACTCTAAAATAAAAAAACTCGCATAATTAGTCATTTTTATCAATAAATAAAAACTGTTCTTGAAAAAAAATTAAATCACTCATATCCACTCAAAACAACTTTGAATGCGAGGCAACGAGGCAACGTTTCACACAATTCCCTCGTATAACCTGGCATTTAACCACCAATTTATTTAATGCCTTCTATTGTTTCAAATTTTGCATTAAAGTCGAATCGTGATTTATCTGGAAATTCTTTGTTTCTAATTTCTACATTTGCATTCATGCTCGGTATAAAAGTTGTTATTTTTATTGCTGCATCACACGGTTATCAAAAATCATATTCAGTCATGCTTTCGATAACAGCCACTTCAATTCCATGTATATGACCTTCAGTAGATATTATTAAACATTCTCTATCCAATAAATTTTTATTGAGTTGCGTTAGGGATCAATAACATGAGAGTTGTATTCAGTGACTTATTCTTCAATTTTATCATATATGTTTAATCATGTAAGGACAAGGATGAGCGTGCGTAACATGAATATTTATTTGTACAGGCGGTATTTTCTTTCTGGGTTTATTTTCTCAATTATTTTCTCAAGTAAGGACAAGGATAAGCATGCGAATATTTGAATATTTGTAATGAATATTTGTACAAGCGGTATTTTCTTTCTGAGTTTATTTTCTCAATGAGCGCCTGCAGCTTGATACTGCACGTGAATCTCTAGGCTTCTAAGGTACATTTTATGTACCTTTTGACGATAAGTAGGTTGCTTTTTTTCTTCTTCACCATCGATGTCTCAGGTCCATTTATTGGCCGAATACTTCCCCAATGCTGTTTAAATAAACCTTCCATTGAAACTGTTTTATCCTTATTATTACACAATGTTGGCAAATGAAGTGCTCCTACAGACATCTGGAACTACTCGGTATTAAAGTACATATAAAAATTCATTATATTACGTTAATTCACGGCTTTGAAATTCAGTTGAGTTAAAGATAATATTACAGTGTGGCGTGTGAAGGAAACGCAAGAAAAATTGTATGAAGAGTTAATAAAGAAAAAACGCAAGAAAAATTGTATTAAGAGTTAATAAAATCATTATGACTAAACACTACCAATGGCACATTTCTCACCTAAATAAACATGATCATTAGGTTGATTAAATCACCATCAAGGTTATCCAATAATTGAAAATGAAAGAAGACGTCTAATAAACTCGCCATTTATTTATCGAAAACTTTTTGGAGACTAAATCCATCTCCAGTTCAAAAACTTACAAACAAAAAGTACCGTCAATACTGGTATTTACTGACTCATCTACTGGACAAACGGTATCCTGTGTAATAGTGTGTTTGCAGTAGATTCTCGATTTTGCCGAAACATTCGACGGTGTTCCGCACTAGCGGATAGATCCGAAATTTTCAAGTAGGAAGGCGTCAACCTGTCAGAATGAATGTAAAGTGGCACGAGGTTTCAGAGCACAGCGGCGTGCTGCAAAAAAGTGTTCTCTGTAAAGTTTTATTCGTTGTGTTCATAAATGATCGTCAAGCGTGTGGTCCACGTATGCTGATGACACCAAAGTTATGGATGTGTCTAAAAAAGTGCTGTTACAAAATGATATTGATATTCAAGTTATCTGTGTTGATTACATTTTTACGCAAATTTTTAGATGGATAGTTAGTTTTGTCACATCGAAGCCGTTTTTTTACCTAATTAAGAACGAAACTATTTAGTACTGACATGACGCTCCTGCAAGCGTTGCCAGTAACTTTTTTGCATTTTGTTTTGGTCCGCTTCGTTTCGGTTATAGTTAGGCGTGCAAAGTGGGCTAAAACTTGACGTATAACGAAATATGTGAAACAACGCAAATTTCAACAGCGCTAGCCCCTAGCAGGAGTGTATATAATAACTTCGTAGTTAATTATGCCAAGATCGGTTTCGATTAGAACAATTTTTGCCTGGAAAATCTGCTATGGAAATTTATCCCTAAGTGTCGACGTCACGACGTGGTGAGATACTTACGTGGCAGCTGGGTGTTAAGGATGACAAATGTAAAGTTAACAAGTTTAAGATACGAGAACACATAGTTGCAATTATAAGTTATATTAGTATACTCGAGAAGTCAGCAGTGGAAAAATATTTGGGAGTTCATGTCGACAATGATTTAAAATTTTCGAAGCAAATTGATAGAACTCGAACGCACTACAGATCGACGTCTTCAGGTGATGTGGGTAAGTTCCTACACTGTACAGTGTACAGAGATTAGAGACACTAATTTAGTCGTAGACATTAGTTGGACGATAAAAGAGTCATTTCATGTGCTGGGTTTAACACAATGTCTTTTATAGCAGTAATTTTGTTCACGCTAGTATGTGCATTTTTTGGAGCAGAATTTGCATTTTTTGGAGCATAATAATTTGGCCTCATTATTGCCGAATTAATTTGCTTGATAGCCTTGTATCCTCGTCTAAAAGCGCCTAACTTTACCGTCTCGGACAAACCACACCAACTAATGGGAGCGCAGCCGTGCACCACCAATTTTGTGCATCAATAAGCCCTGAATCGAACGCCTTGGATCTCTCCGGACGGGTCGCCTGCCGAAGACCACCACTGCCCTGGATGTAATGGACCATCATGATGCCTGCCTTCCGGAACGTAGCCTTCAACACTTCAAGCCCTGTCTCTTATACACATCTANAAATTAGATGCTCCAGATTTAGCTTACATTTTTAATGTTTATATAGTTATGTTACAATATTGTTATTAAACCGTATGTATGTTCCATGCACTGAATTCCATGGTTTTACAAACCGGAATCGGGTACAAGCGTACAATTTTGTTCGTATTATCACTTGTTCCATTTCAATAGTATTCCTTTCCATTTCAATTGTATTAATTGGTGAATTGCATGATTAGGCGTAGTTGGTTATCTTTAACTGATTTTTTGACATCTGCTTTTTATTTTAGTTTTGGAGGGCTCCAAAAGCAGCGTTTGACAAGACATTGACCATCGTTTTTTTATACGCTGCGCGGCCATTGCAACTGTCAACATCATTGAAATCCTTCGCCAAATTCATCCTAGGTGAAACATATCTGAAATTTCTTAATGCAGACTACTCACAGCTTCTATGATCAGGAATTGACATGTTTTCTGACACTGGAATACTTTGTTATGTTCTACTTTGGTGAATAATGAATGTGTTTTTTTTCTTTAGCTGAACACTAATGCGCATATTAGGTCTCAACGAATCCACACATCGCGTGAGAAAAGTCGTCTCTAATGTTTCTTTGATTAAACCATATGTCAACCAACCAACTTACTTCCGTGTTCCTCATTTAGAAATCAATGAAGTAAGTTCCTAAATAAACTGCATTTCAATATATCACTATTGACATATATAGTAATTATCGAACTCATATAATTATCGAACCGAATTCAAATGAAGATTCCAAGGTGCGTGTCATACTTTAAATCCAAATTATTTTCTGCGTATTCTAATGGACAAAATTTCAGGGTTAGACAACATAATGATAACACTAAACATTTGACATCGAATCCGTTGGAATGTTAAAGAAAATCAAACATTGATGATATCACCTTTTAGTAATATAACGCGTCATGCCCCACGAAGTCAATGTTCAGATCTCGATCTCTCTAAAAATAATGAACGTTTTTTTTTATCTTAACGCTAATGCCATATCAGCTCTCAACTAATCCACACATCGCGTGAGAAAAGTCATCGCTAATGTCTCTTCGATTAAACCATATGTCAACAACCACCTTACTTCTTCTGTTTTCATTAAGAAATAAATTAAATAAGCTCATAAATAAACTGCATTTCAATATATCATTATGGTACTTTTCATAGAATAAATCCATTGGAACATTCCACTCTTTACCTTTCCCGGAAATCCATGGATTGTGTATAACAGAGAACAACTAATTATACAAACTTTTTTCTTACTCTGGTTAGCCACCCACGTGTTTTCCCTCTTTGGTATCAAATAAGCCGAGTTATCACAATTAGTGATGGATTCGAACCACAAACATTCTAAAACGTTGCTCTGTCTGCGTGAAAGTCTTTATGCTGTGCCCGAATACTTTCAAAATTCGCTCAATTTTCAAAATTCGCTCAATTAAGTACACGTTGCAACCGAAGGGTTCGTAGCGACCGATTTCTTCCCTGTGAAGGGCACAGCCATCAGTGATTGGCTGTCGAAGTAAAAAAAAACTATTTCCTATAGTACTGCTCAAGGTAACCTGAATGTACTATTATTTGAAAAATACTTGGTATTAAACTATCCAATCATCTAAACGCATGGTCACAATGGCTTGAACTGTGAACGGAAGTTGTTAAGCCAACGCAACAGTAATGGAAGATTTTGATTTTACTCTCATGAAAGAATGAAATTCTATTATCTTACGAACTGAGGAGTTCTAGTTAATCATCGATCATTAAATTATGCTTTCACTTTATTTAAAATAATTGATAACGCATTCGGAATACTAAAAATAAATTTATTTATCCATAACAATGCTTAGTAACACGATATATCTAACAATATCCATAGAATTACATTGAAGCACATGTCATGCGGCTTTATTTTAAAGTCATTGTTCATGTCTACTCTACATCCAAATGGTGTTTTGGCGATATATGTACAAATATATTTTTAATTTATTTTTTGTCATTGCGTAATGAAATTAAGTACAGGGTTCGTTCTTGAAACTTAGTATTTTGTGAAGTTAATAGAAACGAAATTATTGTAGATGTCATTAGGATTCGTTTTTACAACACTTCTCTTGAACTTCACTTCTTGTTTGTCTGTCTGTTACAAATCTTATAATCGATATTTAACCCACTTCTACCTCTCCAATAGATCTGAAATTTTACACACTTGCGTAAAGTTGGAGACAATGCCTGAATCAATTGAGAGAATAAATAATTTTGAAAATATAAAAAATTTTATGTTTGATATTAAAAAATTAAAAAAAAAATTTGTCTGCTCCATAACTTATAAACGATATTTTACACACTTCTACCTCTCCAATAGATCTGAAATTTTACACACTTGCGTAAAGTTGGAGACAATGCCTGAATCAATTGAGAGAATAAATAATTTTGAAAATATAAAAAATTTTATGTTTGATATTAAAAAAATGAAAAAAAAATTTGTCTGCTCCATAACTTATAAACGATATTTAACCCACTTCTACCTCTCCAATAGATCTGAAATTTTACACACTTGCGTAAAGTTGGAGACAATGCCTGAATCAATTGACAGAATAAATAATTTTGAACAATTTAATTTTTTTAATAAAATTAAAAAATTAATTTTCTTAATATTTCATAATAAAATTAGAAATTCATTGTACATGTGTAACGCCAGAGACACTGGATGCTTAAGAAGTGTTGTCTTTAAAAAGTAATTTTTAAATGCATATTTTTTTACTACAGATCGCCGTTTAAAATTTTTTTATGCGAATTTAAACATTTTCTCAACACTTATATAGTAAATTTCTAATATAGTAAATTTTAGAAGTTTATTTCGCTCGCTGAAGCATGCCCCCCGGTATTTTAAACGTTTGTCTTCGAGTGAGCTTGAGAACATTGTAAACAATATAGTCATCTTCAGTTTAGCCTCTTATTCAAGTCACTAGGGATCAAATTTTGAAAGCTCATCGTCCAAGAGATCGTCTATGAAACAAATGATAAAGGAGGCCAACAATGAAGTGCTTCCTTGATAATTCCGTCCAGTGGCGATACTTTCAAAACTCGCTAAGTGAACGTAAGTACTTACGCTTTATTTTCTTGTCTATAATTGGTGGATTTTGCTTGAAAGACCGTCAATGATTGGCTGATGAACTTACGATCTCTTAACTTTCTTTGAAAGTATAGGCCAAGGACCGTACTTGGTGGGTCGTTACTATATACCTTGATGAAACCACACATCCCCAACATCCATTTCCCCCAGATGTGGAAGAGAGCATTATTTTATTATCACCCTGTATCGAGCTGCATCCACTATGACAGCACACTCATTTTCCTACAATTAAGGTAATATTAACCGACACACTAAACCGCTTTCCTACAAGAGGATATCAACCGACTAAACCAGGGGTCTCCAAACTTTTTTCACCAAGGGCCAAGATCAAGCTTACTGAAACCTTCGCGGGCCGGAGAAGTTT
This sequence comes from Hyalella azteca, assembly GCF_000764305.2. Classification (NCBI taxonomy): domain Eukaryota; kingdom Metazoa; phylum Arthropoda; class Malacostraca; order Amphipoda; family Hyalellidae; genus Hyalella; species Hyalella azteca. The sequence goes on along the minus strand of NW_025945182.1, from coordinate 154,093 downwards.
GTGGGCGGAGGGAGGAGTTGTACAAAGTATGAATAAAATACGATTGTCAAAATTAGCGCACGAATAACTATTTTATTCTGCACTTCGTCTTGCGGAGCAACTGTACACTATTTTTCGATGCTTATTCTCCGCTTAATCTTGAATCTTTATCATTAATTGGCGTGTTAAGCACGGGTTCTAGATACAGAGGGAGAGGGGACATAATAATTATGGCTATAATTATTAGAGTGTAATCTTAAATATTCAACTTGAAACGGCATTAATGAGAACCATTTAATAGTTTCTTTTCATATAAATAGCATTGAGTTCTGGATCAAAATTAATGCTTCCTATTATAAAAATTGATTGTAAATGTTCGTTGGATAAGGCTGCCCTATAGTAGCTAGACTTGACATACTGCACTGTTCGTTCACATAAATAGGTTGTGACAAAAACGGAAATAAAACCACAAGGAAAGGCTTGTAGATGAGCATATTAATTGCTTGGCAGACACTTGTAAAAGTCGATCAGTTTACCTTCTCTGAATCTGTCCTTCAATTGCCTGGGGGAGTTGTACAAAGTATGAATAAAATACGATAGTCGAAATTAGCGCACGAATAACTATTTTATTCTGCACTTCCTCTTGCGGAGCAACTGTACACTATTTTTCGATGCTTATTCTCAGCTTAATCTTGAATTTTTATCATTAATTGGCGTGTTAAGCACGGGTTCTATATACAGAGGGAGAGGGGACATAATAATTATGGCTATAATTATTAGAGTGTAATCTTAAATATTCAACGTGAAACAGCATTTATGAGAACCATTTAATAGATTCTTTTCATACAAATAGCATTGAGTTCTTGATCAAAATTAATGCTTCCTATCATCAAAATTGATTGTTAATGTTCGTTGGATAAGGCTGCCCTAATAGCTAGACTTGACATACTTCACATTAGAAAATGTTCGTTAACATAAATAGGTTGTGACAAAAACGGAAATAAAACCACAAGGAAAGTCTTGTAGATGAGCATATTAATTGTTTGGCAGACACTTGTAAAAGTCGATCAGTTTACCTTCTCTGAATCTGTCCTTCGATTGCCATTGAATTGCCAATTGTAGTTCAGACGACAAATCTTCAAAGGCACAATCAAATAGATTTTGGAAAATATTTAATTGCTGCAGATGCAAAACGTTCTTGAAATTGCTGTTCCAGATTGCAAATAATTCCTTGCGCAAATCTTCTTGGGAATGAAAATTGAGTTTTTCGATCAAATTTTCACAACATGGAAAGTGCTTGAAACAGTTCCTCATCAACTGGGTCTCAAACAAAATAAAATAGCTTTTGTCGAAACGACTTCACTTGGGTATACATGTCGCAAATGTCGCCTTACAATTGAAGATTTTACAAAAAGCTAATTTCCAATGGGAGTAGAGGCTGAGGTCGATTCTTTTCATTCAGGAAAATTTCAATTCTGCTCGGAGTTAAAAAAATCGTGACAACACCTTTCCACAGGTAAGCAAACGAACGGAAGTGTGATAGGGTAAATCTGGATATTATGCTTCTATCTCCTCCAAGAAAGTACGAAACTAACGATGGTTAAGTCCGTGAGAACGAATGTAGTTTACTATTGAAACAACAAGTTCCATCACAGAAGATACATCCATATATTTGCCACATATATGCCTGCTGGTGAATAATGCTGTGAAAAACAAAACGCTTGGGACAGCCCGCAATTGCAGCAGCTTTGTACATCTGCCCAAATAACCTTGTTCAAGAGCCGCACATGTTTCTTCCACCATCGGTTGGGACTCGCTTTAACCATTTCCACTCCAGGGCGTAATGCAGGAGATTTCTCGACTTCTTCGAAAATTCCCTCCCCTAGCTGTTGTACCTTGCATGCCCTGCACAGTGGCCAACTCTTAAATCACTTCAAAATCTTCGCTGACCCCACGAACAAACAGCAGCTGTGAGGTAGAAGTGACATCAGTTGATTCATCAAGCGCGAGAGAAGAGTACTTGAATTCACTGGCTTTTTCTTCGAGCTGAGACACAATATTTATTCCAATATCCTCAACTCGACGGGCAACTGTATCTGCCGAAGGGCTGATAGTTTTAGGCAAGTCTACTTTTTCCGGACCGAGTTCGTTGGCTGACTCAATGATGCATAATTTAATTACCTCACCATCGGTAAAGGCTTTTCTCGCTTTGCCAAAAGATGTGACACACGTAAACTTGCTCTTGTTGCAGCTTCATTATCGAAATTCATTTTCTCGAACAAAAATTGTTGCGCTGCCAAGTTGTGTCTCAGCACTTTCAGCTTGTCTGTTAGAAGCTTTCCTTTGAGTTGCGAATAGTTTGGTGAGTGTTTTGTATCATAATGTCTCCGAATGTTGCACTCGTTCAGCACTGCAATACTATCGTTGCAATTAACCATAATGCTTTGTTACAACTTATCAGACTCGATAACAAAGTAGCATGCACCCCATTTTTCCTTGAATTCACGGCATTCAGAGTCCACATTTCTCTTCTTTTCTGGCCCCGACATTATCACCTGAAACACTTCCAAACTTGGGTTCACACTGGCAAGCAGACCAGGACGATAATGTTCTCCTCAATCAAAAGGTATTGGGTGGTTCATGGCAACATTTGTAAATATTTCATCAAATATTAGAGACACCAGTCAGGCAGTCACGCACATTTACTGTTTTTTCAGTTCATGCGTAACCAGAAATAAACGCCACGCTCGATTTTTGGACACATTATGTTGAAATACGAGATATACTCTGCGGGCCGGATGGAACCTAGCCGAGGGCCGGATCCGGCCCGCGGGCCGTAGTTTGGAGACCCCTGGACTAAACCATGCACTAAACGATAGCACGCTCACAAAGGAGCGTTCCATTGCTTCAGTATTGTATTTTTTATTGATCGATTCAGCGGGAAAGGTGAATCGCTGATTAATGCCACTGTGACCTGGGGATGGATTTCATGGAAAGGTTTACATTCAGTTTGGCGGTCCTCGACATCTCGTTATATCAACTCCTGAGCAACAGCTTGTTTTTACAGATAAAATTAGAGTTTTCCGAGAGGGATTCGTAGCAAACTTGCGCCGAACAGCCTCAGAGCAGCAGCGTGTTTTCTGTTAGAACGGCGGGAGGCCTTCGAAATTTGCTTTCCCTTTTCAACATTTCTTAAAGTTTTAGCTATTCTACTCCAACTATACGCGCTTGACGAATGTCTCCTGAAATGTGGAAATTTACGATTATTTAACGTCACACGACTGCAAATATCACAAAATTTTACTTGACGATAATTGCATAACGAACTTATGCGTGCTGATTTTAAGTTCATTTGTTGCTACTAAGTAGAGTTTAACTGATACGTAACAATAAAATAAAATGTTTTCATGCGTAAAAATGTAACCGTGCGCTAATCGATCCTCATTGGTAGTCACGATTGCCCTCTCGTGTTCAAGTCTGCCAAACTTAATTCAAGAATTGTTAAAAATTCATTAGTAATGGAATAAGCTGCACACTTTTTATTGATTGCATTGTACCAGCAGCAGTACAGTGCAGAACTGAAGCACCAGTGTGTCTGAAGTCTCCTGCGAACGTGGCAGAATGTTGTTCGTCGTCTGTAATTATTGATGAAATTTTTTAAAATGCATAATAATTAAATTTTATTCAAATTTTAATTAACAGCTTTTGTTACATTTTATTCTAACATATCAAACAACTTGATTTAATTTACTTCTAGCTTATATTTAGTAAGATATATTTCATTTAATTCCAACCCTTTTTATTTATTGTAGTCAATTTCATAACTGATATGAAATTTACGTTTTAGGAATCAATTCAAGTTAGAATGAACCAAAAAATCAATTGCCGAAAATTAGTCGTATCATCGTATGGTGCGACGACATCGCTGCGCTTCTGCAGCCAGTCTCGTCAAGCCTCCTCCGCTCTTTGCAGCCGCTAATACTGTGAATTATTGAACAATAATTTCGAACAAATTGACCAAACAATCATTTCGATCAATCAGGTTGGCCTGTTTGATCATAAATCTAGAATTACTCTATTATATAAGTCCTGTGGGATTTCACGCTCCTAGGGGGATTGTTCCTGAGCGCCCCACCGCTGAGCTCGCGGTGTCTGACTGCAGGTCTCAGTTGTGGGGTTAAGTTATTATGTAGGTAGGATTCCTTACATTTCCCTTCTCTGTCTCTCTCGTGTGGGCGGCCGACGTCCCGTGTAAGCGACCTCTTGTTCGAGTGTCTTCTTTTATTTTGTTTTCACCTGTCCCTCATTGTCACTTCGTCTCTTTGAGATGCTAACGCTGCTTCTTTCGAGCCAGCTTCAGCGGGCTGGACACACGAGACTATCCGCCCTTTGTGGGTGATGATTAACTTTAGATTTTGAATAATTGAGACCTTCCGCCCCTCGTGAGTGATGATTAATTTGAGACTGACTAATTGAGACCTTCCGCCTCGCTGGTGATGTTAATTTTTGACATTCGGTGCGAAATAGCTTGATAGCTGAAGCGCTAGTAAACCATTCTACTACCTACTTACTCTATTATTTGTTTCAGTTAGAACAATAATGCTTCAGTATTTAGACGTCTCACATCGGTCAGGATTGCATGTAGAGACGACAGTGACAGACAGTACTGAAATGTTGGACAGATTTATTTCGAAATCTCATATTTTGTGCTTTTACTTGTTTCATTACGTGTGAAACCTCTCTTGCATATAAAGAACTACTATCTAGTCTTCTGAGTAACAAATAAGCTTATCTCCTATTATCAAGCTTGTGAAATAGCATATTGCACACATCATTTCACATAGATAGATGAAACAATTTTCATTTCTCATTTTTTCTCAATACATTTTCGGGATGTTTTTCATTCAATGTTACGAATATTTTTCATAAATTTTTATCTTCTATTTCTATCTTTTCATACCTTTTTTCATCTTCTGTTCGTTCCCCATTCTATTCTCTTTTCTATCACATTCATTCCGTCTTACTATTTTACTTCACGTTTTAAATACTTTCCTGCACCATAAATTTTCCGTTAATTTCTTATTTCTTTTACAAACTTTTTGTATATTTTCCAATTTTTTTCACCCATTCACTATTTCTGTAACAAATTTCTTTACATTTTACATACTTTTTCATCGATTTTCATAAATTAAATACCACGCCAAGTACCGTATATTATTAATTTTCACCTTTTTTGGAAATTTTCCAAAGATGATTTTTTGACTTTTTCGGTCACTTTTCACGGATTTTCGCATAATGCTCATACATTTATCGTAATGTGATGTATTTTGTACCACTTGAAAGCCGTTTTCCATAAAATTGTCAGGCATTTTTTAATAATCTCGAGTCTGGAACATTTGCATGGGCGTAACTAAGTCACGCGCGTACCTTCCTTCCGAGGAGGAACTGTTTGTGTGATGGCTGCAAGTAAGCTATCAATTTATCATAGAAGAAGTTGAGCTCGGTTGGTCTTGTGTATAATTTTGTTCTCTAGAAGTAGAATACACTTAAAGCCTACGAGAAGTGAGCTTTTTGGAAGAATTCGTATATTGGTATGACAAACAGAGCTGCATACAACTGCGAGACATCGCACTGCATACAGTTTTAAAAGGATTTAAAACGGATGCAAAAAAAGTCATCCACTCAAGATGACAATGAACTGTCAGGAACGTTGGTAGGATGTAGTTCAATGGGTAGTTCAACAAGGATGTAGTTCAATGAGCTTGAGATTCAACTCACACATATTTCAACTTACAAACTCAATTACTCTAATAAATAACATCACTAATAGTTTCACCAATAACCTCACCCTACCAAAAAAGAAATATTAACATTATAGCATTAGTTTGGGGAAAAATAATTAACATTGTAGCATTAGTTTGGGGAAAAACATTATATGTTTTTCAAGAAACAGAACCAGAATAGGAAGTTGTTGTTATGACCAAAATAATAATTTAGGTTGAGGTTGGCACTCCTATTATAATCGTATATAATCATTGTGAGTCAGCATTTGACCGTGACTTTGCCGTTACCTACTCTAGCCTGATTAAATAGGGATTTTTAAAGAATATTATATATAGAGAGAGAGACGTTTCCTATCGTCTCATATCTTTTAAAGTTGGGTGAATCGGAGTGATTACTCCACCAAATTTACGTAACGTTCAAGTTCAGGTTCAAGATACCGGTGTTCATTACTTATCGTTTTGTCAGGTGGTTGCCGAGTGGCACTTGATAATTGGCACGATGAAAAGGTTCTCTTTTTGGAAGCATTACGGCAAAGAAAATACAAAGAGAGGGTTGTAATGAAACACTGATACATTTCATATTAAATTGAGAAATTTCAAGTTCACATCCTACGTTAACAAAAGGTGAGCTGAACACAATCAAAAGTGAGAACCTATCAGTTTACATACGTTGATCTCTTGACGTGCTCACCGAGCTCTTGGCTGCTTCGATAAGTCCAGGTTTCTCGCGACCGTCAATGTTCGAAAACAGCAACACCGTTGGCCTCACGGCCGCGGCCATTGTGTCCGCTGACTGCAGACCGTACGTGCGTGACGGTCACCTCCGTATAACCAACAACTGGCGCGAAATCTGTGGTCCTTATATACGCTAGAGTCGCGCACACTTAAGCCTAACCCTTGAACTGACGCTATACATTCCTTCGAATGGAATTTCCCTCGCAACGCTGAGCGCCAACGTTTCAATGTAAACAACCTTTCCCACGGTCTCGACAACGGCGCCGCATTCTTAGCATTCTTAACATCTATGCATAATACATGTTCAATATTACCTACTGTCAATATTACCTACTTTATTCAAGCCCCTAGTCTGAGTCAATATGAAAATTCCTAAAACATGACAATTCCTATCATCTGATTTACAAGCACAAAACTTATAAGCACGTCTGTCGTTAAATGCAGTTTTTTCAGAGACTTCCAGATTGAAAGTATAGTGTTTATTAAAGTATTTCTGATTAAGATACACCTAGCCATAACCTAAGAAAGTTTTCTCAAAATTCCTTCATTGTTAGGCATGATATATTAATGCTGTATTGTACTAGAACAAACATCGTCAGCGCGATTTTCATGTATATCACGCTTCCGCATGATATACATGAAACAATTATTAAATTTCTTAACCTCTGATAACTACTCACCCAGTGACTTATTAAAAATTTTCACCACAACACATGGGAAATTACTCGGCACTATTTGTAGTAGCGCGTCAGAAGTTGAATGCCTTGGCTTGAATTGATGTTACCAGAGGGCTTGGTAGAAATTAGCGCTACATACCAGGCCCTATACTTTAAAAAAAAGTTAAGAGATCGTAAGTTCATCGGCCAATCAGTGACGGCCTTACAAGCAAAATCCACCAATCATAGACAAGAAAATAGAGCGTAAGTACTTACGTTCACTTAGCGAGTTTTTAAGTATGGCCACAGAACTATCGTGAATTATGAGTACATAATAATTGTCATTACCAGAACTTGAAATTATTACAAAATCATCAGATATTATATTTATTAAAACTGGCCATGGTTACATGGCTTACGACGTCGATTATGATTATTTTAAATTACTATATTTGTCGTTGACAATCAGACAAGGTTCAAAGGTGAATTGTACAGAATTAAGACATTCAAATGTATAAAAATACGTTTTATCCTACTAACACTCCTGGAATCACTACACCTCTCCGGTCTTTGGAGAAATGATGGAACTCCTCTATACAATTGAACAACTAGGAAAACCTAATCCGAATTAATTAAAATTAATTACGGAAGGAATTAATTTTATTAATTAAAAACAGGGAATGGTTTCATGTCAATGATCAGGGCCCCGACCTTAACGCCTCTGATGGTGGCCTACACCGACTCCGAGGGTCACTGAGCTGTGACGCGAGTGAGGAGCGGGCCCACGTCGAACTTTTCTGAGATTTGGCTGCAGGTATAAGCTATCAATTTATCATAGAACATGTTGAGCTCGGTTGGTCTTGTATATAATTTTTTTCTCTTGAAGTAAAATACCTCTGAACCCTACGAGAAGTGAGCTCTTTGGTAAAGTTGGTATACATTGGTATGACCACTAGAATCCTTCGAGACATCACACTGCATACAGTTTCAGAAGGATCTAAAACGGACGCAAATAAGGCATCCTCTCAAGATGACAATGAACTGTCAAGTACAGTTTTTTCTCTATACATTTGACTATAGTAGACTATCGTCGATGGAACATTAGTTAATAGAATATTGACGTCTACGATCTCTTCTAAGATGATCTGTTTTACTAACTAAATATCTACAAGAACGTACAAAACATATCTCATGTCGCCATGTAATTTTGATGTAATATTGAAACAAAAAACAATTTTTAGTTAATCAGCATTGAAAGGTGCAGATTACTATCGATGAAAGTTTGGTGACGTCTTGAATTATTTGAATAATCCTGAAGATGTTCAACGATGAGTAAATGAATAAACCTCTCCTGCCTTTGTTGAAATTATAAAATTAAATAATTAAGCGACTAGAAAACCCGATTTCAAATATAGATTCCATGCTTTCGTCATGGGCGTGTCATGCTTTTAAATAACAACTTATGTTCTGTGCTTCCTTAATGGACAAAATTCCAGGGTTAGACAACAAAATGGCAACACTAAACATTTGACAACGAATCCGTTGGAATGTCTGAAAAAATCAAACATTGATGATATCTGCTGATAGTACTACAATGTGAGCTAAAAGTCACTGAACCATTTCAATTTTAAATAACTTTTTTATTATTACAGTTACATGAAATTTTAGTGTCATAAAGTCAGGGCGATGGATATTGATTTTCTACGACAAATATAATTTTATTCTTATCGCAAATTTACTTTTAGTAAGCGTCAGAAACTTTATCCATAAGTGTGAAAAATAACATCCTTATATGCCTTCCATTATCTGCTTCACAAATTGCAGCTCTTTCGATTACCTCTGCCATAGCCTTTTCTAAAATTTCTGAAGTTATTTCTCTTATTTCTCTAGTGATGTTTTCCTCTAGCTCCATTAATGATTGCGCCTTGTTGGCATTGAATTGCATTCGATAGGCTCTTTTGGTTTGAATTATTGAGCCTTGATTTTGATAGTAACATTTTACAATGTGTGTACGTTAGATGGTACTGTATTTCTCCATAATTAATTTCCGGGATCTGCAAAAAAATATTAAAAAGATAAAAAATATTAAGAAATAATAAAGATATTAAAAAATAAAAAGGGTTAGTGACTTTTGACCCACCCTGTATAACGCGTCGTACTTCACGAGGTCAATGTTCAGATCTTGATCCCTCTAAAAAATAATGAATGTTTTTTTTATCTGAACACTATAATGTACATATTAGCTCCCAACTAATCGACACATCGCGTGAGTAAAGTCATCACTAATGCTTCTTCGATTAAACCATAGGTCAACCAGCTAACTTCTTTCTCTTGTTCCTCATTTATAAATCAAAGAAATGAGTTCCTAAACAAACTACATTTCAATACATCATTATAGTAGTTTTCACGGAATGAATTCGTTGGCACCGCCTACTCTTTACCTTTACCGGAAACCTATGGACTGTAAAATTGAGAAAAAAATTAATTCACAAACTTTTTTCCAACTCGAGTTAGCCGCCCACGTGTTTTCCCTCTTTGTTATCAAATAAGCCATGTTATCATAATTCACGATCGATTTGATCCGCAAATATTCTAAAACGCTGCTCTGTCTGCGTGTAAGTCTTTATGCTGGGCTCGTTTACTTTCAAAACTTGCTCAAGTTCACGTTGCGACCCAAGTAGTCGTTAGACAACATAATGGCAACGCTAAACATTTATAGAATAGCGGTTTCAGCGTTTATTAGGCCGTAGGCCTGTCGCCGATTCTTAACATCGATAACATTCACAGCTTGTTGCGGTCTCGAACGCGCAACTCACCGCTTCAATTTTTGCCTTGCTTAACCGCCCGGCTTCCTTGCCGATTCTGACCAGAAACTGGCGCACAGAGCTGGGATCGAACCCGCGCCTCTCTGCTCCAGTCGTGGCACTCTGAACTTTAACCACTGGGCCACCCTGCCCATGCTATGTCTGGTGATTTAACATCGAATCCGTTGTAATATCTTAAAAAATCCCAGCCTGATGATATCCCTTTTTCCATTCACTACAATCACTCTATCAATAACATTTCTTGTAACTTTCATCCTACAACTATAGGTACTGGGTTATCTTATCGAGACTAGAAGCAGGTGATAGAAGCTACAACTTTAGTTATTGGGTTATCTTATCGAGACTAGAAGCAGGTGATAGCAGCTACAACTATATAGGTATTGTGTTATCTTATCGAGACTAGAAGCAGGTGATAGAAGCTAAAACTATATAGGTATTGTGTTATCTTATCCAGACTAGAAGCAGGTAATAGCTAGAAGAAACAATAGCAGACGATGAGACCAACGCTGCCTGTGCCTCTGCTATGCCTGGTGATGTTGGGCGTCGCCTGGGGCGACATGACGTACCGGGTGCACTTTCGTGGAGCCGCCTTCTGTTCTGCCTTCATCGGACGTACGGCTTCTGCAGGCAGCGCGGCCAGGGTACATGTCAACAAATATAAGATAAAACGCTTTATTAAAAACTAATCTGTTAACATAAAACTAATTAAAAACTAATGTCAACAAATGTCAGGTGACAATGTTGATGCCATTCGTCCCTGGATATTTATTATTTTATTTTTAACATATCGCAGTGAAGGAGATTATCTTTCAAAAAGGAAGACATCAATCAGGAACTATCCAGGGACGAATGGTATCAACATTGTCACCTGACACAAATATAAAGTAAAACGATTTATTGAAAACTAATCTCTTATGTCAACCTGAATATTTCTTGGACTAGAAAGGGCAAACCAAGCACTGGACTCTATTCACTTTGTCCCCTTCAAACACTAGAAACACATAATACACCTATTAAAAATTTTGTCCGCTATGTCAACCTGAATATTCCTTGGACTACAAAGGTATAAGCCAAGCACTAGAAATTTACCAAGCACAAAAAACTTACCAAGCACCTACAATGCACAAGCACTAGAACTCTTATACAATATAATCGTGACTAATGATAACATTAGGAATGTTTATTGCAGGTAGCAATATGCTAAAAACTGTATCAAAATCGGCGATGACCTGCACTTTGTGTACAAAATTTAGTTTTGAGCCAATGCTGGTCTGAAACAATAAATTGTATGTACTTTTCTCTTAAACCTGGATGAATTGTTTTATATCTTATATTCCGTACATTAATATTAAACTAATATAATAATAAAAGCGGTTTCACCGTTATTAGGCCGTAGGCCTGTCGCCGATTCTGAACATCGCAGAACATTCACAGCTTTTTGCGGTCTCGAACTCACTACTCACTGATTCAAATTCTGCTGTGTTTAACCGCCCGGCCTCCTTGCCGATTCTGACCAGAATTGAATCTGAAAACTGAATTTTATTCAGCTTGTATATCTTGAAACCATCAAAACCATCCTATGCCTGTNCCGTCCGTGACTTCACGTTTTCGTCGACGAGAAAATGCGCTCTCTGTCACTCACTGCAGTGAGTACCTACTGAGTTATATTTTTTTATCCAGGGCACGAAGCGGTTCGTCCTGAGCGCGGGCATCACAAATGCAGGAGCCGTGACATCCCTGAGCGCCCAGAACCTCTGCGCTGCAGATGGCCTCGAGTTTGCTGTGATCAACTCCGCCGCTGAATACCAGCTGCTTCATGCTCAAGTGGGACCCGGTGAGTCGTTATTATTAAAACTTTGTTATATATTTTATGAAATTTCAACCTGGAGTATCTAATGATGCCAAGAATATACAGATTTCTTTCGTTATTATATTTTTTTATTTTGCATATATTTTACTAAATTTCAACCTGGAATACATTGGTAAGTAATGATAACAATAATAGACAGATTTCTTAACATAACATACATAACATAGTGATGTCGGCTCTGAAGTGTAGGCCTGATGTGGCCTGTCGCCGATTCTGAACATCGCAGAACATTCACAGCCTGTCTCTTATACACATCTAGATGTGTATAAGAGACAGGCATATTAATGATACAGCAGGATTTAAAATTAATGATGCTACTACTGTTACCCGAATGATATTGATGGCAACTTAACAACAATTACTTTATTTATCTGGAACATAAAATTACCGCAGATCCCAGTTGCCAACAGCGTTGGGAAGCTAACTCTCCCACATGTGGGAGTTGGGGTCGGTGTGGGTGCTGTGGATGCCTCTCTGCTCCCCCTGCTAGCCTCCCACGTGGACTCCCTCACCCCACAAGCGCACTACGCAACTATTTACGCAATCTCGCAGAGCGCTGTGGCACTTGCGTACTGTGCGGGTGATTAAACTTTAATGTTGTACTACGTACCCTAACAATGTTGAGGTTAAATGATATTTTAAAAAAGTGAGTAAACAATAAATTGCTGTGACAACTACGTTATAAAGAATATGGCTCTTCGTTCGGGGGATTGTTCANGGAAAGATCGGGTTCCAAAGGCCGGATCCCTTGTGAATCAAGTCACGAAAATTATAAGAATCGGCAACAGGCCATGGGCCTATTTCTTCAGTGCCGACACTTCTATTCTATTCTAACTGAAATTAAGAAGCGGTCCCTGGGTTAACGTACTTCAGATAGCATTTTCCTGTCCTATATAGATATTTAATGCAGTCCATGTTTCCATTTAAAGAGTTTCGTGTACTATATAGAGGCAAGCCTCAACATTGAGAAACGTTGCATAGAAAAACTTCGTTAGTAAAGCGCGCTCTCTAAAAAAGGAACGAAAACCAGGGTGTGAAATTAGTTCACATGACCTGAAAATTTAAATAGTATTAAGGGAATCGAAGTTTTTCACTTCGTCGTAATTTTATTCCTTTCTGTTAATGATATCATTTTGTTCTTTATTTTGTTGCAGTTGTTCCAATGACCCATATTAAGGTATGGATGCTATCGTCTCTGTTCGTACTGGCGATCACAGCGTTCCCCACAATGCCAGTAAAATTTACGGAAGCAAGTAGATTTTCCGCTTTCTGATCTAACAATTCAAATTCTAATGAAATACTCTGAGTGCTTACGGGCTCACGATTTCTGTTACGATACAGCTACTGACAAAGAAAAAAGTCCGAACGGTAACACCCGCGCCAGATTTATTGCAGAACTGAGTTCGATGAAAGTGCAGAATCGTAGTTAATTTTTCTAATTAAGGACCCAAGCTTATAGTAGCTGGACGGCGAGATCATCTGTAAACAATTTTCAAATGTTCAATTAAAACATTCTAACTAAAATTCTATTTCTTTCAGAGATCAGATCCCGTTGCACAGCCGCGTGCTTGGCCTGGTTGTGGCTCAACTCTACGCAGCAATGGGCTGATGGAAGTTTTTTCAACCAGTGCCAGATCGTCATCGAACCGGCTTCATCAGGCCCTTGCTTCGCTCAGGAGGCTTCGACACTCGAGGTGTGGAGGGGACCCTGCATCTCACTCGGATCCATTCCTGTGATCTGTCAAACTTACGTTTGAGTGCACAAGAAAAGGAGAGTCACGATTGGCTGGGTAAATTCCCAGTGAAACAGCAAGTAATAGGTGAACGCACATGATAGTAACAATATTCAACTACTATGAATATTGTTACTACTGTACTTCAAACCGGCTCACAGCCACGAATATCAGCAGTTTTTATCCAGCGTGAGAAATTTCCTGATGTACCTACTCTTAACGGTGGACCTCGTAACGGTGGTCAAATGTATTTTCATGAGTATTAACTCATTCGCCTGATTAACGTTCAATAATATCAGCCTTGTTATTCCATCTTAGAGCCAGAACAACGGATTAAAACGCTCAGCCATTAATCCACAGCGGTGCCAGTGTTATAAATTAGCCCATTAGGCCTGTCGCCGATTCAGAACATCGCCGAATTTTCACAGCTTGCTGCGGGTCTCGAACACGCAACTCTCTGCACCAATATTGCTTTTGCTTAACCGTCTGACTAACTCGCCGATTTTGACCAAAACTGTCACAGGAAGCTACGGTCGAACCCGCAACTCCCTGCCCCAATTTTGGTACTATGAACTGCAACCACTGCGTCACCCTGCCGGGGTTCATACAGTAACATAAAGTTGTGGTTAACGACAGTTTACGAGTAATGTGATCCGGTGAACTGTGGTTGCAGGGAAATTAGTGAAGGTTAAAATGGACGAAAGTTAACCTGTCACAGTAACTTTACCCGGGGTGACCGGTTTAACTGCTGTCGCAGGTTAAGCTAACGATTCGTTGCTCGGGGAATGTTTTTTTTTTTTTCTGACAGCACTAGGAGGCGTTTGAGTTGGTTTATGGTGTTTGATGTTTCAATAATTACATTATTTACATGCACGAGTGCTGTACAACTTAGATGTGAATTCAATATATTGACAAGCTACCCGGTCTTTTTACTATTTTCTTTCCTATATTTTTCACATTGAAGATGATGTGATTGGAGTGAGGGTAGCGATTGTGATGCTTTAGAGGGTACTGAGTCATTCGACGCTCGGAAGGTAGATTGGGATTTCAGTTGTTTCGTTTCTTTAGTCTCGTTTCATCGTTAAGTTACTCTCGATGAGTTCTGTGAATCCTTCAGAGTTGTGAGGGACAATGCACTTGCAATTAGTTACATTTCTATATGAGACACCCAGGTGCATCATAGCCCGTTGTGTAGTTACATGTTGAGGGTTAGCGAGAGTAAAGTTGTTGGTGTCAAGGAATCTGAATGCGATCATTACTACATCTGACGTATAGGTGCAGATGGCCGGTTGTGTAGGTGGAAAGGGTGTGTAGGGTGCTGATGGTCAAGAGTACACGGATGGAGGACTGCTCTAGAATATTCTGGAATATACTAGAATATTCTGGAATATACTAGAATGTTCTGGAATATACTAGAATGTTCTGGAATATACTAGAATGTTCTGGAATATCCTAGAATATTCTGGAATATACTAGAATGTTCTGGAATATACTAGAATGTTCTGGAATATACTAGAATGTTCTGGAATATACTAGAATGTTCTGGAATATCCTAGAATATTCTGGAATATACTAGAATGTTCTGGAATATACTAGAATGTTCTGGAATATACTAGAATGTTCTGGAATATAACTAGAATGTTCTGAAATATTCTAGAATGTTCTAGAATGTTCCGGAAGATTCTAGAATATTCTGCTTCTTATGTAGTCAGATGAGAATACTACGAGTTGATTGAGCAACAAGAGGTCGGTGGTCTTTGTGTTGGATCAGGTTATACACGCTTTCTGGTAGAGGATTGGGGGTGATAGTGGGGATCTCGCATTGGTCGTTTATTATCATTGAGGTAGAGCAGTTTTGCTATTTGTTCGGTCTATGGTTTGCTATGTCTTTAAAAAATTAAGAATATACGAGAGGATACAACGAAAGACGTAAATATAATGCGTTGTATGCAGGTCCACGGATGTTATACGATGTTTGTGTCTATTTCTATGGCTGTTATTGCTGAACACGAGACTCGAATACTACTCGATATAGGAGTGAAAAGAAAATTCTCCGTAAAGAACATGCAAAATCACAGACAAATGCATCAAACTTGAAATAACACATCATGAAATCGCCCAAAAACTTCTAATTTGCATCTTCAGACATTGTGTGCTTCGCATGGACCATAATAGCCACAATAAGCTTTCTTTTAAAGCTTTTAATTTATGAAAATTACATCCTATTATGTGGTCTTAAGTGCGATCACATCAATTCTGCAGCGTTAATTACATAGAATAATTCACTTCTCAGTTAGTTAGTTAGTTTAGTGGCAAAATGTTTACTAGCGCTTCAGCTATTTAGCTACTATCTTGCACCGAAAGTCAAGATGAACATCACCATAGGCTCACTAACTCAGAGGTTCGTGATAAGCGCGTCTTATAAATAAGGCGTTCAAGGTTGAGAATCATTTTATTTATAAATAATTTGAGTCATTTACAGAAATATACAAGCATATACGCCATTAATGAGATTTGTGAGCAGTTTAACATAAGTATTAGTTCTCCTCTCTAAATACATACTTGTACAGCCTTGCATCTCCAACAATGTACATAAAGAGACAACGAACAGCAAGCTTGTCATTTGCACAACACCATCTTTGCTACACACGGTAAATTTGTTCACAATTGTACATCGCTAAATTAAATGGCCCGTATTTAGCCACGTCAAATGCACGAAACGGTTTCAGATAAACAATTACGTTTTGTACAACCGCGCGCATGCATTAAATGCTGCACGCTCTAGTCTCTATGCACCGTACAGATCAATACTTAAAAACCCAGATATATATAAGATCAAAATAGAAGTAAAGAATTATTCCAATAGTTATGGGTTGATTGAGACTAAAACATTACTCTTATCACGCTGAATTATCTTCTGCGATTCAATGATGAATAGTAACGTCCTAGATAAAATCATTCGTAAACATATCGAGGCACGATAACATTTTGGGAGTGGATAGATTTGGCAAGCTATTTACATTACGCATAACATTACGATCACACATGTCACAAGAAGAAAATATTACAAAATAGAGCTGTATGAACACACACAGGCGAAAATTCATATATAAGTGAAATCATATATCAACTGTAGAAAGGGACTGATGTTACCGTTTAGATAAAGAAGTATATTTCTGAACGGCATCTAAGTACCGTAGATTTGATAGCAGATCGAAGAACATTTGAAGTGACCATGACGACCGTATTTAAGATCTGATATACGAATTAGATACAACAATCGTGTTGATATTTATTCATCACACTCGCATTGAATTGGTAAACAAAAGCTATACGTACTATCAACTGAGCAAACAAAAAATGGGGGAATCCCATGTAGGTTCATACCTTAGAAGGTTAAACCAATAATAAAAGTTAACCTATACTAAACCTAAACGTCAATATAAAATATCGAGAGCACCAGTAAAAGTATTCTCAAAGCGATGATTGAAACGACTTGAACTAGGGAAGGCAAATTTCTTCTGATCAAAAGTTGGTAGATGAAAATTTTTTCAACATTTCGACTGCCACACCGTGTAAATAACTCCCTATTCTCCCTATTTAGTAGATGGTAGCTAGTAATATCTGAATTCATAGAATGCTGGCTCAAATTGAATAGATTCAAACGTCATTGAACAAAATTGGGAGTGCGGGCGAAAATTGTGACGCGAACGCAACGGTTCAAAGTAAAGCATCTATCCTTAGTTAGAGATTGTTCAAAAAAGTATCAACGACTACACGTCACATTAGGCCTGATTTAAAATAAGGATGGAAAATGCTCCAGAGCGCAACTAAACAGAAGGAAAAAATACGTTTTTCTCATCATATGAAATACACAGAAGCCGTCACGTACGACTTAGGAAACTCGAGAATTTTAAGAAGCATTTCGCGTAACATAAAAGATTAACAACAAAGTTTCATTATTCTAGTTCGGACAACAAATTAAATCATTTACGGCACAACACACATTAACGTAAATTAACGTAATTCAGCGTAATAGGCGATCACGAGAACAAATGTACTCGCGTCAGTCGGTAGAGCTGCCAAAATGACTAAAAATCAGAAAACTAGAACGTCATGAGCAAATTATTAGATGCAAATTTCACAACTCGTGAATATTAGATTCTCTAATGCCAACAAGACCAACAACACAGGAAAATCACCAACGTTACAAAACGGAAACAAACAAAACCGTGAGACAATTTTTCGCGAAGACGTTCGGCCAAGAAGAAAATTATACCGAGATTTGCACGAGATGCTCCAATAACTCAGGAAGCAAGCGGCGTAGACTTTACCTATAAAGAGATGGACTTTTTCACATGAAACCGCTGAAAGTAAAAAAAAAAAGTCCAGAAATTCGTCCAGTTTCATAACAATGCAACAGAATTTGTAATTTGTCTCAAATAGAGCAATTCTTTTTACATATAATGAGATAAATCAAGCTATTTTATAATTGTGACAAAATTACTAGTCAAAATAATCGGTTTGAGAACCAACTTTGCTTTTGATTTAGTTCCTGAAATTTCGCAAACAAATTCCCAACAAAACATGAAGCAAGCTGCGAGCATTGAACAACACTCTACGTACCATACCTCAAATTGGGCAGTAGCAACCGATGTTAGCACCTTAGTTTTCAGCGTCATATCCAAACGTACAAATGACTTTCATAAAATCAATTGAATTTCATTAAAGCAACAGCAAAAGGCATTTCCAGCATTTTTACTGGTCCCAGGCAGCAGCATAGCGAAACGAAATAATACTGTTATTTGTTAACGATTATAAAAAAACTAAGCTTATCACAAGCACCTCATCAATACGAAAAATAAACATTTTTAATTCCCTGTCCACGATATTGGTGATCGCGTCAGAACTGCAAAAATGTTACCGTACTGATGGGGTTTGGACTGAGTGATGGGACAGTCATTGCCCCGAAAATAGTTACGGATTCCCCAAAATTGCATTAATAAATAAATGAATATATTAACATCATAGCAATCAATTATGTAAGAAGCAACATAAAACAATTATACGTAATTAGGAGGTTAATATTTCACGGACCCTAAATTAGAAACGCACAAGAATGGACACAATTAAGAATTCCCTTATAAGCAATCACCACAATAGGAGAATTCAGTTTGAAAAGTCCTTGCAACATTTCCGATATGCAGAACACAAAAATCATAAGATTTGCTAACAAAACCAACACAAAGACAATGCGTACCTATGATTTCGACACAGACGAAATTCAACAATTTAAGCACTAACATTGTACGGGTTGCAATGCTAATCTATACTGATATTAAATGAGAATTTTTTTTGTTTAGCATTTGAAGATGAAGGAAAACCCTAACATTGCTTGCCTCGAACAGTTATATCCACGAACTTGATGATAGACAAAAAAATAAAAGCAAGAGACGGAGAAATAAAAGTTAACTATCCGATAAAATGTTGTTATGAACTGCAAGGAACCAAGATAATATTTTCTGTCAATACATTTAGAAAAATCATATAGGTATTGATTGTTCACATTTTTACACTTAAATTCAGCTGCTTGAGTTTTACATGGTGAAAAAATGCATATGATTAGACGAAGACAAAAGGTAGGCCTGAGTAAGAATCTGGATTTGAGTGGCATAAATCTACTAGCTTTTTCACGTAACATAAGATTAATTTCATCGTTTCTTTTTGAATTCACAATATATTTATAGTGAAACAACAACTATTCGAGAATTGAAGGTAAACAAGGGATTTAATAAACATAAAAATGCCCGAACATTATAAAGATAACGCTACAATAGTATTCATGTTGTCCTAGAGATATATTGATACGTCTAACTAATGATTGTCACCCAGTCCAATAGCAGCAAAATGTACGTAGCTCTCGTAATACATGACACAAGTATTACTCTTGCAGTAAAGTCTTGCATACCTCTGAGGTTCAAAGAAATAATTCCAGGTTTCTGCGTTAGTCTTTTTAGACTCGAATACAAATAAACGAAAGCAACGCACAAAAATTGAATTAGCAACTGAACCTTGATACGTTCCAACAAGTGAAGAGTTAAAAAATAGAAGTTTATAATAACAGAGAAAACATTCTGCCAATATTCAATTAGCATAGAGGTTCACTAGGGCGCCCCGGCTATGAAGCAATACCTCGCACCCGAGGTCACAAAATGAACATTACTAACAAATATAAAGCTTTTAATGGAAACGAAATTTCAAAAATTAATAATCAAACTCAACCAAAAGAGGAACGAAAGTGTGAAATCCCTTGCAGGTTCAAGCAGGCGAGCCAGAAGCGGCAGGATGAAGGCAACGTAACCGAAGCAAAGAGGGGTTTCGTGTCTCACACGAAACATGTTTCGTGTCTCACACGTTGCATCTGAGACAAGAGAAAGTGCAAAGATCCTGCCTACACGACGACGTGACCTCACAGCTAAGACACTAACTCAAACTCAAGCAAAATAGATGGGAAATATTGCCAAATAAAGACAGTTTGTTACCCACAGCTCGAGCAGTGGATAGACGCAGCACTCATAGGCCCCTCTGCAAACCAAGCTGAGTCATTGTGACCAGCACACAAAGGCATGAATGTCATCGGTACTTGGACAAAGTTCCGCTGATTTTTAGCGCATTTTCTCATTTCTGGAAAAATGCACTATTGTGCTCGACATGTCCGTCTGTCTGTCCGTCCGTCCGTCCGTCTGTCCGTCCGTCAGTGACCTCAAGTTAACGTCGACGAGAAAATGCTCTCTGTCACTCACTGCAGTGAGTACCGAGTTATATTTTTTAGTCCTACGAGCTCTGCGATAAAGTGCTTAGAAACAATGCTAATCGTTACACAAAGTCTCATGGACAAGGGCAAGCTAATCAGGACCTTCCCCTTTCCAAGAATTTCTTAACCTTAAACAGAATAGAAGAAAAAAATCTACTTAAGAGTGTAATTTCTTCCAGAAACAAAAATTAGACCAGGAAATATGAATTTTATAATCGTAGGACAGAGGGAGAATTTCTTAACCTTAAACAGAATAGAAGAAAAAAATCTACTTAAGAGTTTAATTTCTTTCAGAAACAAAATTTAGATCAGGAAATATGAATTTTATACTCGTAGGACAGAGGGATTGTTATTTGGTGTAGGAGTAACCATAATACAAGACACTAGCCCGACACTCGAGCATATCGTCATAACAAGACTCCAGGAGCCGGTTTTATCGGTATTTAAATAGGCACCTAATCTATTAATCTCATCAACACCCTACCTAGCAAGCGATGTCATGGACAGCAAAGCACAAAGGCTCAATAAATAACCAAACATATTTGAATGTAAGTTTTTTCTATAGAATTACAGAAGAAACACGATCGTGAGCCACTTCGAAAGCTTGTAGTATAATTTGTTTAGTATTTAATTTCTTCAAATATTTTAAGTCAGACCCCAATCTTCACTAATAGTCAAAGACAGAAATAAGAATATAATTTTTAAATAATTCAAAAATTTGATTTTACGGCAAGAAAAAAATCAAATAACCGAAAAAACAATTTTACATCATCACAACTGTAGAAAATCTCGAGATTTACCACTACGTCCGAGTTTGAATGTAAATTATGGACCAGCGAAGTGAAGCTCTGGCAGACATTTACCTCTGAGGAAAATGTAGTATGAAAAAATATCTGAGGAAAATTTCGCATGCAAACAACGCTAAAGTGCAACGAAGCATCAGGGCACACCAGCGTAAGACACTGACGACTCCAAGAAGTCATGGAACACACAGAAAACGTACGGCTACAAAGTAACAACTGCATCATTTGAAGTATTAAATGGGTGTTTTCATTTGTTCGCAATGGGACAAGTGCAGAGCACTGAACAACATTCAGCACACAACGGAAGGAAGTATATCAATCTCATCAGAAACACCTAGAACCTCACAGCAATATCGAACAATGAACAATATTTATACATATATACAAATAAATAAATTAAACGATAACAAAAATGTATTATAGACATCGTATGCGATATAAAAATTCAATTGATTGCCTATCAAGAAACACTTGTCATCTCGTCTTAGGTGAGAACATACAAGATATAGTGTTCAAACTAATCTGCAGTCAAATTTTCACGACGATTTTTAAGACCTTCAATTTTTCTATTCACGATCAGAACTTTCAAGATCATCACAGAACGTAGGGCAGTATTAAACGAACCATGGGTATAGAACTTGATGGTATCAACTCTGGACATTCGGTCCAGGTTCTTCATTGCACTAACTGGTGTCGGAAGCATGCCACTCACAAGCACCATCATCACAACCACGCCGAGCTTAAAATGCTTCATTAACTTGAAGCATCAAGATGCTGCACTGAAATTGTCTTGCACCAACACAGCAAAAACGTGTGAATCACCTATATGAGAAAAATGTTAAGAGGATTATTTAGAAGGTAAATCACTAATAAGGCTATAGAAAGTTATAATTTTGTCCTAAATAGCCGAAAAAAAGGTAAACGGAAGAAATAAATCGCCAACCTATTCA
Organism: Hyalella azteca; assembly: GCF_000764305.2. Classification (NCBI taxonomy): domain Eukaryota; kingdom Metazoa; phylum Arthropoda; class Malacostraca; order Amphipoda; family Hyalellidae; genus Hyalella; species Hyalella azteca. Next base: position 131,945 of record NW_025945182.1, on the reverse strand, counting down.
GTTTGCAAAGATTGCTCAGGAAACGAATCAATTACTTAACGATTTATCTGCACTGTGTAAACATTGCAAATTTTCATCGTTTCACCAATTATTCAAAGTATCTTTAGGAGCGTACAATGATTAATTCATAAATGAATGCTTCGCTGAAAATATCTTTCCTTGATAGTTAAGTTAATCTTGTATATTATTCAAGTATTTCCAACTTTACGAACAACATCTTCCAATGCAAATCAACGTAAACCAATTTAACTTAACAATAAAATTTGCACAATTTTGTCTTGCCTCTGGCACTTAGTTGCCTCATCAGAAATGCGGTAAAGCTTGAGTAAAAAATCTGTAACACATTAAATAAATTGTTCAAAATTATTTCATCAACCTAGAAATGGTTTTTCGAGTAACAAACCAAAAAAATCACCTTAAGAAATTTGTATTATTATTCACTGTTACTGAATCGGGCGAATGTACATTCTAACTTATAAAATAAAAAAGTTCCCACCGACAATTTGTACTGCTGTGATAAGGTATGCCTTACACTTTTAGCTCAAAGCAAACTGTCAAATAACAAAATTTTAGTTCGTAACACACAAATACCCCCTAAAGAGAGCACGAGGTTCTATTCATCTAAGACGAGACACACTAACGGTGAGGAACATCGCGGTTTGTTCTGGTTTTTCTGAACAAGAACGTCACCCGCTCCAGAAGATGCAGACCTCGAAGCATCACCGAGGACATCGCCAGCAGCTCCTGCAATGTTACTCTCTGTCGTCAAGGGAGAAAATTTGTTCTCGTAGGACAAAGGCCCGTTGCTGGTGGCTGCATTTGAGCCAGCCCAACTGCTTTTATCCTTGACTTCTGTAACTCCAAGTTGAGCGAGACTGCAGGACTTACTCACTGCAGTAACAATATGCGAATTGTTCAAGTTACTCGAATTCGCAACTCCCGGACTAAAATTACTGCGGTTATTAGAAGTATTAAAGTTTCGTTTATCAGTAATGCTAATATTGGTACCACCAGCACCACCACTGCTGCTTACAACAACACGATATCTGCCTCCACCGGTGCCTCGGCCGTAAACTTCTGACCAGTCTTCTCCGCAGATTTTAGTATACTGATGACTGTTTTGTTGCAATAGTCGAGCCAGAGTACTTGTTTTAGGGTTCAATGTTTTGCTTCTTGCAGTGGAATTGATCGTAGAGGTAGTATTGCTTGGTGTCGAATACCCTTGGGTGATGGATTGAGAAGAAGATGCCACTATGGACGCAGCTAGGCTCTGGGAGCTGGCACATGAGATGGAGGTTGGCTGAGATATCGAGGGCGAGAGTAAAGAAAGGAATTTCTGATCATTTACTTGAACTGCCTGAGACTGAATCGTTTGTAAAGATTGTAGTTGGTTTGGCTGCGACGGCAAAACTGGCTGATGAGGAACAATTGTGATTGGAAGAGCTGAAGAAGTGGTAAGGCTTTTGTTTGTACCAATAGACGAGGTCTGATCCAAACCAGTAATCGCATTAGGAGCCCTGGAGACATTAGCTACTGGCATAAATAGGTCCGAAGACGGTAGAATGAGGTGATGAGAGGAGGCAGTCGTGGTACTAGGAAGAAGAGAAGAAGTGAGTAAAATAGGAGGAGCGGCAGAGGCAGTTATAGATGGGGAAACTGCAGGGGCAAGGCTAGTAGCGGATGAGACAATGGTAGCGAGGGAGTGTGTGAGTCCAGCTGACAATGCAATCGCTGCGTCTTCACTTCTCGCAAAAAGTGTGCCTGCAGGGAAAATTGTCTGAGTGAGATTCGCAGATGAACTTTGTTGCTGCACAGGAGACAGTAGTGGGTTATTAGTTGTGGTAACATTACCACTGGCGAACAGAGTACTGTTGTCACGATAATTCTCCGTTCCAACGACATTAATGCTAAGCGAACCAGCGGAGGGAGTAGGTGGAGGTGTGGGCGTGAGAGCAGACGCCACAACAGACGCCGGTGCCAGTAGAGGCTGCAGTCCTGTTGATGTCACGACTTGTACACTGGGCTGAAGTACTGATTGAGTAACGCCAGGTTGAATTACAGACTGAGCCATCCCAGGCTGCATAACTGAGTGAGCTCCCCCAGGCTGGATGACTGACTGCGCGATGCAAGACTGTATGCCAGGCAGAGCTGATTGTACAGCATGCGCACCAACAGACTGATGCGTTTGAGGCAGAACGTTTTGTTGCGCGATGCTAACATTATGGGGAGCATGCTGAGCAATGGCAAAGTGATGCTGCTGAGGCTGAACTGACACAGCTGCAACGCCGTGACTACCCGACAACGCTTGTTGCTTGCCAGGACTAATTTGCTGAGCAGTAGCGATGTTGATCTGAGGGACAATGCTCTGGCCCTGCTGCATGACGCTGATTTGATGCGACTGCTGTGAGAGGGGTCAGGATGGCTGGTTGTCCTGGTGGATGACGTAGGTGGTGCGGTGGTGCGGTGTGGTGGACGCCACAGCACCACCAGAGGCTGCAGTGGCTCGGGCTACTACTGCACTCGCGTTGCTGGCAGCGTTAGAAGGGTAAAGTTTAAATCCGCCTCCTTTGCTTTGCAGTCGGTTCAATACCTGCAAGAAAGATTTCATTCAATTCATGTTTTAATTCAGTACTGTTAAGTCACAACTACCACCAATACTGTTAAGTCACAACTACCACCAGTTAATGTACGGTATACAAATTTTCTGATGATTTCTTTTCTGATTAAGATTACTTCTAATTTATGTGCACGAGCTCATACAAAAAAGCAAAAATAAGCTACACGTTCCAGTAAAGTGCTCTATTTATACTGTTCTAAGTTAAAATAGATTGAAAAAAGTAAAATGGAGTCTTTCATAAATATTTTTTTTTCTTTTCAGCATATATCAAACGGACAATCAAGCTTACACGCACTACATGAACATTGAGCTGAGATAGGACATAGCAATCGATCCTCTTCAGTGCTTTAGCAAAAAACTATCACATAAAGTAGGTTCAAAATCACAAGAATATGCTTGCATTCATAAAACATTGGAGTCCCGTGACCTTGAGATTACACAAGTGACCAAAAATCATGCTAATTGTCAATGGGCATTATTGCTCGACCGTACAATGTTAATACAATGGATACATACAAGCAATATCAGTTATTGCAAGTCGCATAATTCAGTAATAATTTTGATTCACTTCACACTAAGCTAGAAAGTTTGGTAGAGCTTCAACATCATTGAGTTTTTTCAGGTTGAACTGTTTTCATTGAACTGTAATACAATTATGTTGTTTAACTCACAAGCTACCATTACATTTTAAAATTTTTTGTTGACTAATTAAACTATGCTTTATAAATAACTATCATGGATCAAAGCACAGCCTATAACCAACCTCATTTTGTAAGTTTCCTTTGAAAAGCCTTATTAGTTTTTTTTACAACCACTTTGGCAAAACAAGCCAGCTATTAATTTGCAACATTCAATCGTGTCAATCTACAACATGTGGCAGCATGAATCATCGATGAGGCAGCAACTAATCTACAGCTAGAACAACAGCCTTAAGTGAGTGATACAACAACCAACTTGCAGCCCTTAAATTAGCAGGACTCACAGTAATGACCCCAAGCAACATCAACCGACCTGAAGTGTGAGAGGTGCTAGAGGCCACGGCTGGTGCGAGGTAGGTGACCTGTTGCTGAGGCTGGCTAAGCCATTACATTAGCCAAGAATCTCACTTATGACTCACTGAATACACTGAGTAACCGACCTGTTGGACCTGCTGGAGTGTGAGAGGCTGGTTGGTGCTAGAGGCCACGGCTGGGGCGAGGTAGGTGACCTGTTGCTGAGGCTGGCTTAGCCATTACATTAGCCAAGAACTTCACTTATGACTCACTGAATACACTGAGTAACCGACCTGTTGGACCTGCTGGAGTGTGAGAGGCTGGTTGGTGCTAGAGGCCACGGCTGGAGCGAGGTAGGTGACCTGTTGCTGAGGCTGACTCAGTGGTATGCTGGTCGACCCGCTGCCGCCCGACGCACTGACCACACCGCTGCTTGTTACCACTGAAAGCAGACGTACAGCGTAAACTTCATGCCAACATACTCTTTCATGTAAGAATAGCACTACACAAACGAAGTAACTAAGAAAGTAAGTGCAATAAAAATTTAAACCAACAAAAACAATTAACACGCGAGACTGCATGTTGAACACCAAAAAATACCGAAGCTTATTTGGGGCAAGTTTGACGGTGCACGTAATAAGTAACATTACCGAAAATAAATTATTTTTGATTATTTTCTGCTAAAGGAAGTCAGAAACTCATCGTCCAGTAAACTGGTGGTTGGTTTTTTAGAGGCTCAACCCCATAAAAACCTTAAATAAAAACAAAAAATACATTGCAGTATGAGGTAATACTAAAAGATACTGGTACTGGTGACCAAGGCGTCTTCTCGTTGCCTTATTCTATCGTGTATCCGGCACCATCAATGACCCATACAGAGAAACACAAAATTATAGCTACTACTTGACTCACTTCATTGCTGAGCTATATAGCAGGATTTTCGCAGACCATCTTTAGAAAAACTACATTTAAACTTTCAGAGACCTTGATTTTTAATGTGAACATTTTGGGAATCAAAAAAATCACCAACATGACCAGTTGATGATATACCNTCTACCTTTAGAGAGTTTATATCACCACAGAGAATGAGATGACCGCTCTACCTTTAGAGAGTTTATATCACCACAGAGAATGAGATGACCGCTCTACCTTTAGAGAGTTTATATCACCACAGAGAATGAGATGACCGCTCTACCTTTAGAGAGTTGAGTGGCGTGAATGAAGCGCGAGTCTGCCGAGAACGCGCTGCTAGGATGCAGCTCCAGTCTAATGCCGCCGCTTGCATCGCCTTTAAAGGACTTCAGGCCGTCGGCGATGAGGTAGCTCGTCGTGCCGGGGTTGAGAACGATGTTTGTGCCGTCCGTGTTGATGGTCTGGCCGACGGTTGCAGCCGTGACGGGTGAGGCAGACGTCGCGGCGCTGACGACAACGTTACTCAAGACTCCCGTGACGGTTGTAGGCCGGTTTTCACCAGTTATCTGATCACGGACGTAGGTTTTCATGGTTGAGGGATGAATGCGTATAGGCTGACTTGTGCCCACCGTGCGCATGCCGCTGAAATTCACGTTACTCAAGTTTATTGTTTGAGAAGATAATCCATTCGGGATCGTCACAGCCACTACTGGAATGCCGTGATTTTTGGCGTTTCCATTGGCATCTATTTGTACAACGCTGTTGAGCAGGCTAATTCCGGGGCCATTCTCACTAACTTTAATTTTCTTGTTTTTACAGTTCTTAGGGAGGTTGCTGACGTTCTTATTAACAATACTATCTATATGATGAACACCTCGTTTTAATTGTCCGCCAGCTACTGTACCCACTATTCCCATACTGCTAGCAGCCACTTGAATGTGTCCGTTGTAGCCTGTGCTGACTGTGATGCCATCTTTATTAGTAGCTAAAGCATTTAGTGGCACAGTTGCCTGCAGTTTGCGCGCTAGCAAAGGCTTGACGTTGTTAAGACGTTCAGCCGCAACAGCAGGCAATGTTCCTGAGACCGTGGCGCTATGGGAACCACTGCTGCAGCTCGAGTCAATAATATACGAAGTAGGAGAGGGCTTCTTCAGTGCGGTGCGCAGAACGCTGCGCAGCAAGTCATTCTTGTGCTCTGTGGCTAGGAATCCACCCAGACGACGTGTGTTGTATGAGCATGTCTGCAAAGGTAATTACAAGTAACTACATATTGCAACATTTTGATAATATCTTTGATATGTGGTGGATATAATACATATATTACTTGGTTGCAGCACATAGTAAACAAGTTTCAACCATCACGCACGCAAAAGAATCAGGATAATCATGCAAGTCCCTCGAGTTTCAAGTTGGAAAGCTTATGTTCCACATAAGAGAATCTGTTAAGTAAGAAAAAATCACATAAAGAATCTTGTGAGACAAAAACCTTTGGTGAACTAGAGATGAAAAGATTTATTCCATGGTCCAAGCCATACCAAATCTGCCATACTCTGCATCAATTCTTTGGTGCACTGACGAAAAGATATATTCCATGGTATAAAAAATCAAGCAGCCATACTCTGCATCAATACTCAATAATAAAACTCACGGCTAGGGGCTGAGGAGGAGATGTAGAGTAGAAATTGTCAGTGTGGGTTCTAGATGGTCGGACAATGGCTAGGGAAGCCGCCCACTGGTAAGGGGAAGCGGGGGGATGGATGGAGGAGTGTGAGGAGTCCGTGGAGTATTGCTGATGGAGGGAGGTAACTGGAGTAGTGGAGGCAGAGGCGCCACTCAAACTCCGGGCCAAAAGAGGGGAACACGAAGGGCCACCACCACTCGTAGCACCAACCATGGTTAGATTAACGCCAGCAACCATGGTAGAGTTAGTAGATGAAATGCAGGAGGTTGTTGTGGTGGTGGTGGTTGGGGTAGTCACACCTCGAGAGGGAGTTGAAGCTCCCTGCACAGAATCAAGCACACCAATCGCATTTAGTGAACAAAACAAGTTTGTAAAGTAGGTAACTAAACAACTGGTCAACAGCAGTGCAAAGAGGATTGCAGTGAGTTGTCAAATAGCCAGAGAAAATTATCGAGCTCGTGATCTTAGTACGGTACGCTTCTTGAACCTGCTTTATGGGATGTTTTTTGCAATATTACAGACAGAACTGAAACAGAAGCGTATGAAGAGAGTTTATAAAATGGACTTGGCCAACATTATGGTCAAAACGTATTGACCATAAGGCTTAAAAATTTAAAAATTTTGATGCTAAGAAAATTGTGTCTGGCTCCTGCCAAAATATGGTTCAATTTTTCTCGAATCAATGCTTTTGATTCGATATTTGATTCAATTTGTTGCATGAAACAGGAAAGAAATGCCTACTAAGTGAAGATTATAAGTAAATACACAAAAATATCCATTGAGATAAGAAATTCTGTTACAAATGTAACTTGGATCCACGAAAAATTCGTAGATAAAGTTTTTTAAGGAATTTTCAAATGATAGGTTCAGAAATTTCAAATTCTCGAGTAACGTAGCAACAATAAAAACATGTAAATGCATAAAAGATTAATAACACATAAATGATAAAATATAGTAAAACATTGATGTTCAAATAGCAACCACATTCACCAACAACTTTTTCCACAAAATTCGTGCAACCTATTATTCCTTGTGAGATAAAATATATTAATAACAAATAATTAAACGATAGCATGCGCTTACGATCTGCTTTAATAAAGTAATGCCCACCTGAACAGCTCCGGAGCTACTCGCTCCATCGCCGGATTTGGTCGTCTTATTAGCGCGGTGTTCGAAGAGAAGCTCGTCGAATTTTTTACTCCGAGAGTTGACAGCTCTTCTTAGAGTGAGGCTGTGGGTCTTACAAGTGAGGGACCGCGTGCACGGCTTGCCAGTCTCAGCCACAAGCACACCGCAGTGCTTCTCTGGATTGTATTCTCTGTCTTTGAGTGGTACGATCTTTCGCGCCTCGCAAGGCTTCTTCTTTTTGCTCGATTTCTTAGGGGAAGGAGTGGTACTTTGAGAGGGGAGGCTGTGTATGGGTGTAGTGTGACCTCCACTGCTGAAACTCGATTGTAATGGAGACTGGGTGAGTGTGGGACTCTGGCTTACTATGCATTGACTGCTGAATACTGCCTTTTTACTATTAGTCGAGGTGATGGGAGACTGAGGTAAAGTGATAGGAGTTGCAGTGCCACCAATAACGACCGTGATACCCTGAGTAGTGCAAACACTTTGTCCCAGCGACGTGACGTCTTGGACGTTGCTTCCTGCCACAAGAGGTGTCAGAGGTAAACTCGAGACACTTGATGCACTCAAAGGGGACGCAGCTGCCAAACTCACGGAGCAAAACGAGACTGTGGGTGATGGAGATGGCGCTGGCGACGATACAACCATAGGCAAGTGCGAGTTAGGCTGAATAAAACTACCTAATGGTGAATCATAAGCATTGATGCAATTGTTTTGCCCAGGCTGAGTGATTGAATTGACAGCGTTTGTCAGTTCTTCCGCCTGAGAAGCATCCGACAGCCGCATTTGGTCTGACTGGTCCAGAAGACCCAAACTCCTGAAGCTCGACTGCTGCAGGGTAACAGGACTATCCCCCGAGTCCAAGACCGGCATACTTAATTGTTCATTACTAAATTGCACCTGAGATATGCTCCCAGAACTTGACAATTGATTCGAGGAAAAATTATCGGATGTGAGTGACAAAGAGTCAGAGAATTGCACAGTTTGGTTGTCAGGAAAATAAACAAGAGAAGAGTTATTAGGTAACAACGATGGGTCAGACGAGTCAGGCGTGGCATTCAAAACGGCATTCAAGTCAGACTCACTCACCGTCGCCAATAAATCAGCCTGGATTTGGTTGAGGGTTTCAACAGACATATGGCCTATAGGAACAGGAACAGATCCCATATTATTAGAGTTACTATTGTTATTACTACCCAAATTAGTCACTTGAACACCGTTATCGTTATTAGCTCTTCTCGAGGACGTCAATGTGTTATTATTTGAATGTAAAGTTGAAAATTCATTGGAAGTATTAGACATAGCAATAGACGAATTGCTCAAACCTATACTGGCAGTGGAAGAATTGTGCGATGCTTGCGAGGTGACACCTAAAAGAGAAGAGGAGCTAGAGTGATGTCTCCGCCCAACCATGACTTGGGCCTCGACAATGTCATGAGGAGGTAAAGAATTGCCTGAGGGAAGTGAATGCATAGAACGAGATCTGGAATTAAGTTGCTGAGATGCAGTCAAGGCCTCGACCTCCTTCTGCAGCATGGCAGATATCCTCTTAACTTCCTCCTCGGCACTATCAACGGCGGGAGAAGCTGAGTGTAACACAGGAGTGTTATTGCTCCCATCACTCCTACTATTGCTATCGATGTGTCCGTCCATGGACATCATAACACCAGAGGGTGATATCGAGGACAACATCCCACAAAAATCATTAGTGCTGCTGTTGGTATGATTGTTCAAGCTTGTGTTCATGCCACTGGGCCGATTGCTCGTAAATGAAGCATGACTGGGAGTCATGCCAGAACTGCCAACGCTGGAAGGCCCGACACTAGGCGGCCCCACACTGGGAGGCCCAACACTGTGAGGACCCACTGACTGGGGCCCGATACTCTGGGGTTCAACACTGAGTGGCCCAACACTAAGCTGCCCAGTGTAGTGAGGCGAGGGGTTTAGCATTGAATTATTATCAAGGGAAAGATCCGGCAGTGCTCGAGTCTGATGGAGAGAATTACTTCCATGGTGGTGGAGGGAATTACTTTCCAAGGGGAAAGCTTGATTACTAACACCGTCACCTGCCAAGCTCGGCAACTGTGACGATGACGGAATGAGGGATGGAGAAGAGTCGTCCTGAGGGCTGTGCAGGGCTCGTAATCTGCTATCAAGGCTGTCCTCGTCGTCTTTAGATAAACTGCATGGCGATGGTGAGGGAAAATCCAGTCCAGGAGAGATGACTGTTCTTGATGAGCTATTCCTTCCTATGAGTTCAGTGCCTCCTTCACCATAGTCAAGACCATTACTAATACCTAATGCTACGTTATTGCTAATAGTGCTATTACTCCCATGACTGTTACTATTGCTACACCTACTTATGTTCCGACAACTGTTAGTCAAGGAGCTCTGTGAAACTCTCACGTTGGAGTAGTTAGAATAAGGCAAAGTATTGGAGGCTTGCATGACTGTTCTTGGTGTAGAGCCATTTTCTAATAAGGAGAAATTAGATGTATTTTGGGGTACTCCATCAAGAGCAGCTCTTAAATGGACATAGCTGTCAGAATTGTGGTTTGATAAATTGGAGGCGAATGTCTCATGTTTGGTATGCAGGGTGTTAGTCATTGCAGATATTGAAGTGGAAGGAGCAACATTTGGGATTTCCATTGGCAAATCTGAATCTTGGCTGGAGCTGCCAAAGAATGATAGACCCAAACCAGAATCTTGTCTGTCTCCAGTCAAGAAAGATCCAGTTGGGCTTCTTCTTGGATTCTTTTCTAGTAGTCTCTTTAGTGTTTTGTTTTGTGAACTGCTACTGGCGCCCAGACATGTCACTTCAGTGATGTTATCAGACGTCACACTAGAAGCTTTACTTTCGTCACTGCCAGAAAAGACCCAGCTAGTTGACGACGAAGCAGCCGCAGCACTAACAGTTATGGCATCACAAGGCTTGTCAGAAGAACTTAAGAAGACCTTATCAATGCCGTGTTGTTGTTCTGGAAAAGTTTTGCAACAGATTAAACATCTCAATGTTTTCAGTTCTACATCAATAAGTAATTAAGGACAAAACACAGAAATGTTTTTGCTGATAAATAACATTGTTGATTGAATGTGGACATGCCAGCAAACATGATAATCAAATTATTATGAGTTCAATTTCATAGAAAAATAACATGGACAAGATAAAATACTTTGTTCCAGTGAGCTCTATTTTACAAACTTATATATCTACTCGAACATGGTTGAATAGACAACTAACTATTGTGATATTGTATAATACTGTACAATACGCAACATTGTGTTACATAGGTACGGTACACCATTGAAAAATTGTCAGATATTTTTCTAATAATTTAATATGATTTTGCTTGTAAATGCAAAGATGAGATATTAGGTTATAATTTGTTCACACACATAATTTTAGATAACCGAAGGCATTTCAAATTCACTTCTGCTGTTAATAATTTCACCAGGACTCTTTCTTTTAAATAATCTATTATATATGGCATCCCCAAGTAAAGTATGTTTCGAGTGGCTGAAGAAATGCAAAAATATTTACTCAAATGATTGCCAGCTAATTCAAATCAAAGTAAATAATTGAATCAAAGAGTTATAATATTGAATTGAAATGGTGTTCAAGTAGGTATTATAATTGAATCATAAATGTGTTTTTATTGAATAAACAAAATCTTCTTGGAAATCTACACAATGCAAATGAAGCAAAACTTACCTATGTGATGCTTGAGAGCCTGAGGCTTAACAGACACTCCACAGAAGTCACAGACAACGAGATAAAAGTCTTCCCACACTGGACAGTAGCCATAAGTGGCCATATCTGCAACCAAAGAAACCCATCACACTTTATTCTGATGAAAAGAAGCAATTCTCCTGTATTGTCATGGCTCTCAAAATTCATGGCTTGGGAGCCAGCTTTATTAATTTTTGAAAACATTTTTTCAGGATTAGGGCATTTAGAAGATAGGCTCATGAATCAAAGAATTCAAATTTCTATCATGTTACAACTAGAAAGAATGACAAATTTTAAGAAAAATTTGCTTATAAACATGTTTCAAAAAGTATTTAGATTTAAGGCACTAATAGTAACTGATAAATTAATATAATATATGTCTATACATAAATTGTAAAAGATGAATAAATGATATAAAAAAATTACAAAATCAAATATCGAGAACCAAATAATTTTATGTTACATATTTTGTTCAAAAACACATACCTACTGCTTCTTTCATGATTTAGGAAAAAATTTCAGAAAAAAATGTTTTTCTAACAATTTAATCTTAAGTTTCTAGAGTGCAGTAGCCCCAGTAGGGCATGCTAAATATAAAATGAGGCTTAGTTGACAGTTCATAGTTGATAAGCAATATCATTAAAACTACTTTTTACCACACTTCTCTTGAACTTCAGTTCTTGTTTTTTGTCTGTCTGCTACAAATCTTATAATCAATATTTAACACACTTCTACCTGACCAATTGATCTGAATTTTTGCACGCTCGAGTTAAATACAAGACAATGCATGAATCAGTTGACAGAATAAAAGTATTTTTTAAAATTTGAAAAAAATGAATATTTAAAAAGAATTTTTTTCAAATAGTTTGAAATAAAATAAGAAATTCATTGTATATCAGAGACACAGGCATCTTTAGAAGTGTGGTCTTTAAAATGTACTTATTAAATGCACATTATTAACACTAAGAGGGGGACATGAGGCAGAGATTTTGAGATGAAGATTATAGTTACTATGAGAACAAAATTTCATAAGTACTGCTTATGTACCTACATCATCCCTGGAAATTTAAAGTATTTTCCTGCATGGAAAAGTGATGCCATTAATAGATGCTGGATTGTAAAATAGGCAAAACAACTATATAATATAATGATATCATACATTCAATGGCACACCACAAGGGCTGAACTGAGGACTGACACATGAACTCATTCCATTTTTAAATAATCCAGGCATCAGGTTTAGAAAAAAGTTTGTCTACAAACCACAAGCATTCTTATTGGTTTCCATCATCAAGCCAATGCAATGTAATCAAAAAATCCTACCTTTCTTTAGGTACAAAGATATTTTCCATAGTCATACACAATTGTCTCTAATTACTTACTACAGTTGTGCATGATGAGCATCTGTGTACATTGGTATGATGTCAAACAATCTTTCCTGGCAGAACATAAAGGGAGGAATTATAGTACTGGCTATTTATATAGGTACTAGTGCATCCCTCCTATTTGGCGTCCTCACACCCAGCTGGATAATGAGCCAATATTTTCAATTGACTGGAAGATTTGAGCTTGCATCATTGGTGCTTCTCATTTGCATATTTTATAATCCTTGTAAACTCATTTTAACACAGAGGTCCAGTTTGAATACAGCCTTCAGCTCTTACCCACCACTAGAAATTGTAGATATGTTTTCTCTTTTTAGCGCATTTTTTCATATATGGAAAAAAATATAACTCAGTACTCACTGCAGTGAGTGACAGAGAGCACATTTTCTCGTCGATGAAAACATGAAGTCACGGAGACATGGATGGACAGATGGACAGACAGACGGACGGACAGATGGACATAGCGCACATTAGTGCATTTTTTCATAAATGAGAAAATGCGCTAAAAAGGCGCTATTGTGCTCGTCATGTCAGTTTGTCTGTGTCTGACTTCACGTCTTTGTCAATGAGAAAATGCACTCTCTTTCACTCACTTCAGTGAGTACTGGGTAACCTTTTTTTTTCCTTCATCTTTCATTCATAATTTTAGGTTTCAAGATCTGTCCATAAAATTTTTACTGTACTAAAACCAATTTTATCCATAGTCTGGAATTTTGAATGGGTAATCAAGCTGGACCTCAAAACATTCACTATAAAATATAATAAATTCATGTGCCCTTTTCTTGTTTTTAAACTACTTATGATTTAGATATTAAAATTTTATCAATGGGGGTGAGCAATTTGCAACTGCTGTCCACCACAAGTGTACATTTGAGTTGACATTATTTGAGCATTGAATTGGCATCTTCAGACTGGTCTGTTATTAGAATTTTTCTTCTGTTCATAAGGTATTATGTTCCATTTTTAGAATTTTTCTTCTATTCATTAGGAATTATGTTCCATTTTTATATGTTTCAATTCAAGTTTAATTTAGCTAGTAAAAAAATGGCATCATTTATAAAAATAAAAGTGGTCTAAGTTACCCCATTTTACGGTACTCCAAAGTCCTCCACTTCCTTTGTGTTCCACAGTCCACTGCTGCTCATGACGTCACAACGAATCAGTAGGAGCAGAAGAATAAATGAGATTTTTTGTGATTTGTACTCATTTTTCCTTTACTGATATATTACTATGTCCATACATTACCATATTATTGATGTGATGTTACCATATCCATGGGCATGCCATCAATTAGTATATATAGTAGTAGTGAAGAAATTTCTAGAGCTTCAGATGAGTTTCGTCTATTTCGCGCCAAAGTTGCAATATTCGGTTTAGAAAGGTTGTGTTTCTTTGTAGTTTTCAGGCTCACAGCACGATCCATCTGGTCTTGGTAGGCTTCTCTATTTCTGAGGCTCGATTTGCTCCAACTTCTCTCGTCTCATCTTAATTAGTTGCGTGTTGACACAAATGCGTTGTTTTTTCAAGGGTATGGGTCTTTTCTGACATATGTCCTGGTGCTGTGCTAGATCCCCTGCAGCAGGTAGCACTCAATCAGATATTGCTTGAGGTTGTCAATTCTAAAGATGCTTTTGGGTACTTCTTTCAGCGTCCTAGGCAGCATTTTCATCTGGGGTGAGGGCAGCAGTGTTGTGGTAGTAGTTTTGCCAAGTATCAGTGTGGCAGACCTGCCATTGAGCATTGACAACAATCTTGTCTACTGAAAGCTTCATATCAGCAGCATATAGCATTTCTTCTGCATCTGTAAGCTTACTGATTGTAAGGGCTTGTAATTTTTGTACCATTTTAGTGAACTCTATACTTGTGAAACGTATTTTAGTGAATTACTTGTGAACCATTATAATTGCACTATTAAAAAATAACCAATAAAACTCATAAACATAGGCTACATAGCTAGTATCACTGCTCTTCTTGGAGGGTGTTCCTTGAAACAGGCTGGTATTTATTTCTCATTATGAGAAGAGCAATCAGAAGGTGACACAGCCATTGTGAACCTGTGACAGTGCTAAAAAATTAATCAAATCAAAGTAGAACATTCGAACAAAACAAACTTTGAAAGTACTTGACACAAGCTGTCCTGTCCCTGTGTGGTACAGTGGTAAAATAATGAAATGTGAATGTGAATTATGAATTTATGAACAGATTGAATGCATTTGAAAGTGAGTTAGGCAAAAAACTAGTTTGATACCATGCAGGCCCCCTTGGGGGGCACATGACCCTGAGGCAGAGCCATAAGTACCTCTTTCTAGAATTACACTAAACTTTGGAGCAACAAAATTTCAGTAACAAGTAGGAAAATTCCAATCCTGAATTTGATGGCGGATTAATTAGGGTAAACACACCATAGTCACTGTGGGTACTTCCAACACCCCTCAACTTTTTCCTTTATATTAAGCTTGGCCTTAGTTCCACACAAGTGTAGATGGTTGAAATAGTGATGACATACTATTGTGCGCCAGATTTCCGCAAAACACTAGGTCTAGCAAGAAAATGTTCAGATCTGAAGAGCAAAAGTCCGAGTCAACTAGTGAGAACATTGAAACGCGTATGAAAGTTGATAGTTGACCATGCTTTACTAAATAGTGACAAACTGTGTAGAAAGAATATTATGGTTTGAGACTTTCAAATAAGTCTGTGACTATATTAGGAATCCTTCAAGTATACTTGTATTTGCTGATTTTAAGTGGTAAATAAATTAATAGATCATTGATTTAAGACACAGTTTTAGACTCATAAAAACTCATTCCGACACAGGGTGTTGGACTTACGACAGACAGGGTGTCGTAAACTGTCTAATTCCGACAGCTCACACAGTCACAGGGTGTCAGATTTACGAATAACAATTTTTGAAGCGCTGTCGGAATTAGTCATAATATGCTGCATTTTGTCACACACAGTATCGGATTTCAGCAATTTTGTGGATTTAAATTTCAAATAAATAAATATGGCAACAGTTTGGAACGTTTCATCATTGCTGGTGCATAGTGTGGCGTTTTGAGAGTGACATAAACCAATCAGAACTTGAGTTGCACATACAGTTATCTATTTATAGCCATTAATTTCTTACTATGTCTTTAAGGGGTCAGAATATGGTGTGTTTACCCTATCTCTTTGTTTACCTATCTCTTTTTATCTTATTATTAACCTAAGTGTCAGATTGAGCCACCAGATTCCAAAGTTATGGAAAATGTTGTTTCGCTTGAAGCTGGCCAATTGGGAATATGGAGCAGTTTTATAAAATTTTGGGGGTATTACTTTAGCAGTGTGGAATTCCACAGGGGTAATATATCAACTGGTAAACATAGCAAATCAGAAAGCAGGACCCAAAAATCTGGAACGTCCAGCACACTTCCACTTTCAGTCCATCATCATCACTGATGAGTCTCTGCAAGATGCCACATATCCGACACGCGCCGCAGGCCTTCAGCGAGATAAGGTGGTGCTAAACCATGGAGGCAGCGGAACGTCAGAACAGCGACTTTAAACTGCGTGCGCTGCTGGATGCGCAGCCAGTGAAGGTCATGCAAAATCGGTGTCACGTGGTCAAATTTCCGCCGGGCACAAACGAGTCGCGCTGCAGCGTTCATTACGAATTGCAGTTAAATACTAATTATACATGCATGCAGAATCAATCGTGTGCAACAGTAGCGGGAATCCTATGATGGTTAGTGGTTAGTTCTCATTACGCAATTGATGAGGTAACTACAGAACATTACTGCAGATAAAGATAAAGCTCCCAAAATTCGAGACGATAATTGAGTGAAAACTTTACGCGATATATTGTGAGCCTTCTAAAGTTTTAATAATGAAGAAATCACAAGGTTCACAGAATCTAAAGGTTTGAATGCTAAATTTTTGACTTTCGAGTACTCTATTGACTAATGAGTTTATTCTAGTCAGTCAACTGTGAAGTGTCATGTTGTTTGTTGTGCATTGCCTTTTCTTCGAGAAGTTTCTCTGACAGCCGATGAGTTTCTCCTCAATTTGAAAGCCGAGGTAACGAATAGGTGCCATAAATGTTTTTTTATACTTAATTTGAAACTATTATGTTGGGAGTAAATAGTATTTCCTTCTGTAGATCCATCCCTCTTGCTCATCTGTGAGTGACGCGCGCAATTAACAATCTTGCATGGGACCTTCTCTATGTTGCCTGACTTGACGTTCATACGATCATAGCTACCATAACCGAAGCTGATTTCTGAAGGCCTGCAAATCTGTTTCTAGTTGCCTGGAACATTTTTTTTTAAGGCGGGACGCTTTTTTTATGTGAACCACGAATTTTAGAATTCCAGCCTGTACATTAGATTAAGTGCATCCAAAAAATGGGTATTTTTATTTTCTAATTATATGTTTTTTGGGGTGTAGATGAAGAATCTGAAATCCGTTTTTGGTGGTCAGCATTGGAAATTTTTAATGGAACCTGTTCCTAACGCTAACTGGACCTAACCTGCAAGGTTTTCGTTGATGGGCTAGGTTTTTCCTATGTTTGGAGTCCGTCCGGCGGCCGGAAAAACCTAGGCAATCAACGAAAACCTCGCAGGTTAGGTCCAGTTAGGAACAGGTTCCATTAAAAATTTCCAATGCTGACCACCAAAAACGGATTTCAGATTCTTCATAGGGTAAACGCGGTATATTCCGACATCGTAGGTAATTCCGTCACTTCTCTAGTTTTTCCTTTATATTAAGCTTGGCCTTAGTTCCATTGACGCGTAGTGAAGTGTTTTGAGAGTCATGTGAAGGCAACAGAACTTACGTAACGCATACGTTTTTTTTTATAGTTTTTCATTTCTCGATGCGTTCTTAAAGTGTCGGAATATACCGCATTTACCCTGAGTTCATCTACAGTCTACACTCCAAAAAACATATAGCCTAATTAAAAAATAAAAATACCCTTTTTTGGACGTACTTAATCTAAAGAATTACCAATTTTAGGTACAAATTATTTTTTTAACAAGTAATTTATAGAACCTGCAAATAACATTAGTACCATTTTACTAATTTTTTACTGAAAGACTTGTAAAATTGCTATGGGAATGGATAAAATTAGCAAGATCCACAGGTGTTTTAGAAGTTTAGAACCAATTTTGACAATTGACATCTGCCCAATTTTCCACTTCTGGAAGATGGAAGATTTTTTCTGTAGTTTAAACTCATGATTTGACCATTTCTACTGTATCAATATTAAATGAATAGCTAGCCTAATTTGCAAATTTCAAAGCAAGATGAATTCAAGATTTACCTAGCTATATTACAATTTATTTAATAATAAGAAAGAGAAAACTTTCTTCTTCTCTTCATTAGTAATAATAAATACATTTTTTTTAACTTTTTGCCCCAAATTGCACGAACGTCAAGTGGATATTCAGGCATCAGCTGATAAAAAATAATAGTAATAACAAGTTATGTCGAGCTGTGCGTGTACGAGCATGTTTTTTTTCATCAATTTCTCGTGTAAACACACTCGTTAAAAAAGAAAATTGAAAAAAAAAAATTTTCGATAGTAGTACATACCTTCTTTTTTAAGAAGAGATGTGGAAGCTTGTGGTCTGACTTTGCCATGATCATCATTATTTCGCAGACCTGAAATAAAAACAAACTTGAATAAGAGTGGCGTTTCAGGAGATCGTGGGAGAAAAATTCACGCGATTCAGAGAGCACGTACCGCCGATTAAACACACCGTTCATTAACACGATTGACAGAATATACTAGAGAAAACCTTCCTGTACACTTCACTTACTTAATAAATTAGAAATTCCAGAGCTACGAGTCCAAAAAGTCCATAATTTCCCCTCAAACTTTGTAAGGCTGTCATCGAGGGCAGCCATCTTCACTTTTTCCACTGCTTCTCATGACGTCACGAAGAATCAGTAGGAGCGGAAGAAGAGTCAGTAGGGCAACTAAATTATTTTTTACCACTGGAGATGGTGCCTATCCACGCACATGGTAAATACCTTTTTATTGATTGAATAGCTACGTTAATCCATTCTAATCGGATGTTTCTATTAATTTCCGTGATGAAATTTCAACACGTGGAGCTTAGGATTCAATAACTGATGATTGGCTTAGAAATATTAGGACACAAAAGTATTTCTGCATCTAGGATACCATACATGCAGCCAACGGAAAGAAGACTATAAGCAACAGCTGTGTATGCTGGCTCAATTTACCGATGCTGAATTGGTTTTCAGCTGGCAACTTTGAAATATTTGAAGCTATTACTTTATCGTAAACTGTTTGCACCTTCCATAACCCCAATGAAACCTCACACACACGTTGAAGTGGCAATCAAGTGTCAATTTAAGTTATCCAATATTAAGTAGAAAGCAATGTATGTTGGAATTAAATATTAAGTATGAAATTCTAGAACGAACTTGATGCTCGAACCGTTTAATGCTTCAGTTATTGAATTTTTATCAAGAAAATTAAGAATTGCTTAGCGATTCTTTTAGTTCGCGTCAGAAATGTGAATATAATACTGTGTGATAAGTACGGCAATGTACAGAAGGATTAAAATAAATATCCGGAGACCTTTCATAACTTTTAATAACTCATAAGTCGTAAAGACTACTTCATACAAGTCAAGACTTGGTTATACACTAATGGTGCTACTAGTGAGTGCTTGATTCGCTTCCCTAGTGTCACTATATTGTCATAAATTCTCTAATTTCGCAATGAATATTCAACAAATTTCGAGAGGTATTTCTGCATGTTCAATTTTCAGTTGCGCTGCTCAAAAGAGTGTTTTAGAATAGAATAGAATAGAAGTGTCGGCGTTGAAGAAATAGGCCCATGGCCTGTTGCCGATGCTTGAACTTTTCGTGACTTGATTCACGAGGGATCCGGCCTTTGGAACCCGATCTTTCTATAGCTGACGATTGATTGAGATAGCTGCTGGACTTATTGCCTGGTCCGTAATTTGCTAGGCATTTAAGACTGAACATATGCTCCTGCATAGCTTCGTCTAGTCTGTTTTTGAAGATGTTCATACTCGGAGCGTCAACGATGCTATCAGGGAGGCTGTTCCACATGTCGGTGACTCGAAGCGAGAAGAAATTTTGTCGCATGGATGTGTTCCAAGGCTGTTTTGTTTTAGTTTATAGCCGTGGCCCCTGGTGTTGGTTCTTGTTTCAAATTCTAGTAATCCTTCTGGGACCTTGTATAAGTCATGAGTATACTTGTATACTTCAATGAGGTCCCCACGCAGACGTCGATAACTGAGGCTTGGAAGCATCATAATCTTTAATCTTTCCTCATAGGACTTGCCTTTCAAGCCCGGAACTATTCTTGTTGTGCGTCTTTGAACACTCTCTGCTAAATTTCTGTCCTTATCAATTAGTAACATGAGGAATAAAACAAATCAAATACAAAGAAACCAATTATTGTACAAAATTATTTATATAATGAACTGCTTCATCGTTTCTAAATCTAGGAACTCGAAAGAGCGTCTGATCAGTCCAAGTCGTTTATTGGCTTTATTAGGATTTTTTAACACACTCAGGTGGTAAGGTAAAAAGCAAGCAATATTTTTAACATTTGCCCTATGATATTACATAAATAGTGGCAATGTACGCTTGCACGATTGAATCTACTCAGGATTTTGAATAAGGTTCGCGTACAATGGCGCACTGAAATATTTACCTCACCTCATCACTTTGTTACCACCGCATCAGTTTACAGGTGAGCGCTCGTAATCATCACATCATACGCTCGTGGTGTTAAAGCTGTTGGTATGTTAATTGTTATGTAAGCAATATTAATAAACCTTGGTGTTATGCAACTACCTCATAATCATGCATGAGAGTCCCGCAGCAAGAGCGATTAAGTGAACCATTGCACTCCGAAATGATTGTCACTGGCATTTCCTGTAGTTTCCGAAATTTGGTATCACGATCGTAGATAAGTTATCGCAAGCAAACCGTTGATAACATAAGTGATAAGATTCTCATTATCTATACTGACAGTGTAATATATAAAATATGCCGCGCTTTATCGCTAATATCGAGTAGTAAAATGTAGAAACGATTTTAAACCTACCGTCCGTAGAATAGATCTGATCAAAAGGCCAGTCTAGTCAAGAAAGGTACAAAAATCGGCCACAGTCCTATCCAGGCCTGTTCTTCAATGCCAAAGATACTATACTGTACAACTGTACGTTTATCTAGTAGTATAACATGAGTAAGGAAAGTACTGCATAATTACAGTGACTCGGATTTCAATGGAAAATCACTGGGTACTTTAGATACAATACATCGAACTTTAATCAATTAGAGACACGAGGAATAAAACAGATCAAATGCAAAGAAACCAATTATTGTCTAAAAGTATTTATGTAATGAGACCATTAACATCTTTTTGATATGGTCAGTTGGAGGTGGGCGCAAGTGAGCGCAACCTATTACCATTAACAAATTTCCCTGTCGTTAAGCGTATTTATCATTAAAAAATATATTTCAGTACTCACTGCAGTGAATGACAGAGAGCGCATTTTCTCAAAATCGACGAAAACGTGAAGTCACGGACAGACAGACAGACGGACGCTCATGACGAGCACAATAGGGCATTTTTTCCATAAATGAGAAAAAACGCTAAAAATAGTTGCTATGGCACCAGTTATTATTAAAAATTTATTAGCTAGCATTTGAGATAGTTCATATTTGAAGCCCAACTTTGAATATGCGTGCGTGAAAAAGACACGTTTTCGGTCTCGGTGGTTCATTGATCGGAGATCACTAAAAGCCGTCGGTCATGGCGTGCGACTGGAAACTTTGAGGGCCAGCGTCGCGACCAAAGCGATGGTTACTGTGCAATTAATGAAACATTTTCAGCCATACTCGAGTGCAAGATAAATGGTGAAACTTCATATCACAATTAGTATTGACGTATTCCTAACGAAGTTGTGCAGTTAAGTTGGAATTGCTGTGCACTACGAGTTTACTTAGCCGCGATGTATACTAAACACTAGCGTTCACTAACACCTCAACGCTAGCGTTCACTAACACCTCAACACTAGAGTTCACCAACACCTCAACACTAGCGTTCACTAACACCTCAACATTAGCGTTCACTAACACCTCAACACTAGCGTTCACTAACACCTCAACACTAGTGTTCACTAACACCTCAACACTAGCTTTCACTAACCCTCCAACAATAGCGTTCACTACCACAAAACTAGCGTTCACTAACACAACACTAGCATTCACAACACCTCATCACTAGCATTCACTAACCCTCCAGCACTAGCTTTCATCACGAATCATAGGCAAAATAATCTTTCAAGAAAGATTCTAATTATTAACCATCTTTCTAGCCAAACAAGGAATTACATTCGCTCTAAGCGGGATGTTAGCGAAAAAGGTAATGGAAACTACAGTCAGGTCCCAGGATTCAAGTTTCAATACTTGAGTACACTCTCCGACAACAAGAAAACAACGAGAGTAATTTGCAAGGCCGTTTATTACTACATATTTTTCGAAGAGTCTTAATGTTTTTGTAAACTTGTCGTGGCAAAAAAGCTTCTTGGCTTTACCAATCTTCGATAGTTGATACTTCAATGCTACCGTCACAGGTTGTAGAAGTTTCGTCTGACGATGAGGTAACAGAAAATCGAATTTTGTTTTAGCTAGCACATGCTATCATTCACCGTCGGAAGTGCATAGTTATCAACATATCGAATTTGATATTTTGATAGTTAAAACAAATATCGAAAATTTGATTGTGATTAGTACATGTTACAGAGGCTGCACGAGCTTCTTCAGTATAGGCTGTATATGTCGTGTTTGAGAATTATGACCATTACAATATATTTATTTGAAGAAAGCCAACAGCATTTTTAAAGAATGGAACAAAGGAGAAGCATGAAGCTTAAATAGAATGGAAGAAACATCATGTACGTGTTTCTTCCATGGAAACAAAGTGCAGACTTTTAAAATGCTGAATAAACCAGTCTTAGAATCGAACTGAAAACATGAGCCAAATTAGTTTGAGAATCTGAAATGCGTTTCAAATCGCAATACAAAAACTTATTTGTAAGCATCTAATAAAATCAGCAAGACGGTATCAATTACATATACGAGTGCAATCGTCGTCGAAAAAACGCGTTTTGACTGTCAGTATTGAACGTTACTCATACCGAGAAAAATAACCAAGCGATGAGATAAATTGTTGCGATACCTAGTGAACTGTTTAGGTGTTATGCCACATCATCTTGCTTCGACTTTTAATTGAGGTGATTTATGACAGGTTAAAAAAAATATTTTACAGAAAAATAATGGAAATTCAATTGTATTGAGTCTCTTTATGAATAACAGCCGCTAGAAAAAAAAATCCAATAATATAATACAGGCTTACCTTAGATATAAGATCAGAGAAACACATAAGTTATGTACCAGGAAATTAAAAGTAAAGAAAATAGCCAAAAGGTTCACCATTTCTTATAAGAGAAAACGTTTCGGAGACCAGCTCCATCGTTAGTTCAAAAGCCGCGTTTTGAAGTGACGATGGAGCTGGATTCCGAAACGTTTTCTCTTATAAGAAATGGTGACCTTTTTGGCTATTTTCTTTACTTTTAAATTCCTGGTGAATTTGCGACTTAAGCAGCCAAGTGATCTTAATACGTATAAGTTATGTAAGCCTAACATTAACTACGCTTCATCCAGCAGAGTATTGAGGCTGGTTGGCATCCATCCAGTTTCAGTGTTGGCGTAAATCAAGTTCTTCTGGAAGGAAATTTGTCGCTTGCCACACCGGTAAACTGGGCGATTCATGTGCGTCTTATCGAGCAGCGGCACAAAGACGATGCCTCGTTCAGCGCACCGTCGCTCTGTGATGTCCCTGAGAGTGCCAACGCGGGCCTCGTCGGTCAAGGAAGACGACGCAACAGGCGAGGAGGGCGGTGGAGAACCTGGTGGTGGAGGAGGTGGAGCCTCCACTAATTTAGCAAGGCTAGAAATGAGGATCCCGAACTGGTCTCCAGCACCGCTCTGGAAACTCAAGGCCCGACGTGAAACTTCCAAGGCTTGCTGGAACTTTTGTTGGATTTGAGGGTGGCCGATAATCCTGGAAGGAATGAGGTCACGCCAGCCTTTATACCAAGCCACGACTTCCGTGTGGACGGGGCCTGACGATAACCACGTGCCCAGGGCCTGGAACCACCTGGGGAAGAAGCATCTTTCCAAGATGTCAAGCTGAGATGAGACTGGCAGAATATCTTCCCAGTCACGGAACCAATACCAAGGCTGTAGATTCTGAGCGTGCAGATTGATGGGGAGCTCCAGGAGAACTTTCTCCAAGGGTGGCTGGATGCTAGACTGAAGTAAAGAGTTCATTGAGACTTCACTGAAAACTCCAACCCAAGGAGAGAGCACAAGGTTAGCTGATCGGTCTGAGGGATGCCAGTGCACAAGAGCGGATGCGAGTTTTTGCCTGATGACGGGGTAAATTGTGTGCATGTGATCTGACAGATGAGGCAGCCATGGATGCAGCCAAGTATGGATGGGCACAGCATCAACAAGAGGATTCCATTCATGAACAGCTCGGGTCAGCCGCGGTAGCACGACATTTTGCAATATTTGTGCACACAGCCACACGGGGATCAGAGGTGGTTTCCAAGCTTCTATTAATGCAATGAGTGGTCCACAGTCACGTGGTTCCCAGGGTCCAAGGATTGTAGAACGAACCGCCGTGAACCAAGTGTCATGCAGCAGCTGATGGTACGGATCCATCGGCTGGTCCAAAACACCCTGGTTCGACGCAGTTCCCTCCAGAAGTTTCTGCCAGAACCGGAATAAATGTTGGTGCTGTGTCGGGTTCACAAGAGGGTTCCATGTACTTAGAGCTTCTTTGAAGAGTGCAGTCAAGTAGTGAGGTCCCAGGTAAGGCAACTCGTACCCGATGTAGACTTCTCTGAACTCATTGTGTAATTTATCAAATATCTGGGCGACCTCATCAAGCGTCAGAGCCTTTTCACTAAATCGAGTTTCTAGTTTCTCAAGCAGCAGGAGAGCTTCGTCCAGAGTATGCAATTCTCTTTCTTCCTTGGCGATCACGGCATCGAGTTGCTCTTTCTCGTGCTCGATGTGCACGATTCTGTTGCTCTGTTGTTCTTTACGCCGAGCATTTTTGATGATATCTTCCTCGCTCATCTCTAGTAACATCTGCACGTTGTGTATTAGCTCTGGAACATCAAATTTTTCATATTTTTGTTTACGTGATTCTTCATACGAAGCAACTAAAGATTTTTGACCAGTGATTGCGTGATAACTGCTCAGTACTCTTGTTTCGGGTCCAGTCATGTCGATGACTTTTGTTTTAGAAATATGGCTGTCATCAATGTGCCTTATTTTCTTATTACGCCCTTCTTTGATAACTTCATCTGCACTCTTATACAAGTATTTCACCTTCTTATTGCTGTCACCAGACTTCCTCCAATGATGTAACTCCTCTTCGAATTTCTTCTTATCCTCTTCATCTGAATCATGGACAGGATAATCCTTGATGGATCTTTCTGATCGCTCTGAGCCATAGAAGCCAATGGCTCCTTTTCCTTTACGTTTATTGGCCTCGACTGGCGTGGATATGCCCTGCAGGTTCTTGCCGAGTCCCATGCCTTCCTTGTAGCCCATAGACTTGAGCAGCTTGCTGCCGATGCCCGTAGTGTGTTTCTCCCAGGACCCGATGTTGCTGCCGCCCTTGGCCACCGTCAGCGTGGAGCCCATGACGTTGCGGCGACCGCCTCCACTATCACCAGCCATCGCTCCGAGCTGAGCCTTGCTCGTCACCAGCTTAGGTCCAACTTCTTCGTCGTCACTGAAAACAGAGATCAAGTTATTGCACGGACTAATTTCAAGCCCAAAAATATCACTGAAAACGCGTAATTAAAGATTAATTATTAGTAACTACTAAAGATTAATTATTACTAGGCACCAACTCGAGAGGTGATGGCAATTTTGATCAAGACTTGAATACCTTGCACTTCACAAGTAGTTCACCGGGGCTCCATCTACTGGACCATTTACTCTACACTGGGATGCACGAATCAAATGACTCACGCTACTGTCATTTGTCCCGCCTGGCAAACTAAGAACATAAGTCGGCTTACATATACTAGCTAAGATGTCGTATACAGTATATATACCTGTCTCTTATACACATCTAGATGTGTATAAGAGACAGAATGTGTACAGAGACAAACAAATGTGTACAGAGACAAACAAATGTGTACAGAGACAAACAAATGTGTACAGAGACAAACAAATGTGTACAGAGACAAACAAATGTGTACAGAGACAAACAAATGTGTACAGAGACATGTTGTGTGATCGGCAAAAATACCAATCTCACTTCATTACTACAAGAAAACTTTGAGTGGTCGATATAGCAGGACGCCGGCCTATAATTAATGGGAGAATGATATGCTCTGAATTTTTTTCCCTGTCTTTCAATGTCAACAATTCCAATTTTCAGGGGGCTGAAGATCAATTGAAAACGTCCTGTTATCTGACAAACTTCTCGACTAGAATAATAGGTGATATAATAACTGGAATATTTATGATACTTAACAGCAATAATTGTCTTATTGAACATTACATTATTGTATATATTTACGACACAGAATAATCCTGAAGTAATGTTTAATAGATATTTAATGCCCACCTCTTCGCCATCGCTGTGTTCGGCCCAGACGCCGTATATCTGCTGCTCTTTAGTAAAGCGATGGCTGCGCTTAGCTCCAGCAAACTCGTTCTCCAGGTCAAAGTCTGTCACTTCGAAACTTTCCATGTCTTCCTCTGCCATCGCGGCTAATATATTTGCAAAGCTTTTACAATAAACTAGTTTTGAATGATGAACTGCTCACAAAAACTTATTTAGCAAGACGAGATTAGTCGAGTAATGAAAGCAGGAGACAAGAAGTAATTAACTAAGCAGAAAAATAGTTGGCATTTTGCCGTAATAATACTTTCAGATAAATTGATACTCATAGACCGACACATAAGTGAAGTGAACCCACTTGCATATTTGATATGTAAATAAATTGAATTGAATATTCGTTCCAAATGTAAAGGAGCGTCATCAGGCATGTCCTCCGCAGCGGGCTGGGGCTAGGACAGAAATTGATGGCTTTGAAACGAATCGTTAATTTTCAAGCAAACACATACTGCATGAAATAAAATTTCTATCAAACAATAATAAGAAGAGCCATAACCATTCTAAGACTTTGATTCTAAAAATGGGTCCCAACAAAATTATTTGAGATACATGTATAAATTCCGTAAGTGAAAAATTTGTAAGACACTAATTCGTAGTTGAAAGCTACTTGACTCTTAGTTCTTAACTAACAAGTCACAAAAATTCTGTTGCCGACTGAATTAAATTAGAGAACCAATATCACGAATGTTCTACAATCGAATGGTGGGCTGTATACTTGAGTTTAAACGAGTCTCAGCAAGCTGTGAAAAATGTTCCCTACCAAAGGAGGCAAAAAAAATTATTCACACGGACGACCCGAAACATTCTCACAGATACTCACGCGACCACCTTCAGAACCCTACACGGAAAATTCACACAAGCAAAACATTCATACAATTACATACATACAAGGCGGAAAATTCATACAAATACATACATACAAAGCGGACAATTCATACAAATACATACATACAAAGCGGAAAATTCATACAAATACATATATGCGAAGCGGAAAATTCATACAAATACATACATACAAGGCGGAAAATTCATACAAATACATATATGCAGAGCAAAACATTCATACAAATACATACATACAAGGCGGAAAATTCATACAAATACATATATGCAGAGCAGAAAATTCATACAAATATGTACATACATACAAAGAAATTCCCGTAAAGAAACGGGCAAATGTGCATCGGGACCGAGGGGACGCTACCTCCCTTAGATCTTTGTCTATATCAAAGTCTTCCCTGCGGGAGTCAGCGCAACAATGAGGGTGTTATGTTTGCAACTGTTTTAATTACCGGTAATTGCTTCATTTTTAGCGCATTTTCTCATTTATGGAAAAAATGCACTATTGTGCTAGTCATATCCGTCCGTCCGTCTGTCTGTCTGTCTGTCCATGACTTCATGTTTTCGTCGACGAAAAAATGCGCTCTCTGTCACTCACTGCAGTGAGTACAGAGTTATATTTTTTTGAATCTACGGGTCTCGTAGTCAAAATGTGGAGACATCGCATTTGTAAGATCGTTGAACAACGTTTGATACATTTACCAGCAAACTAAGTGCATCGAAATTTCCTGTCTATTAAGATAAATAAAATATAGCTCATCAAATTATATCCTAACTTTTCATTAAAAAAAATAGCTAGTAAAGTAATTAAACGATTAATTCGACAAACATAGAACTCATATCAAGAAATTGAAATATAAGAAGGAAACGCTTAGTCTTTTAGGAAATTAACTTGGAAGCTGGGATAAAAATAAAGATAGCGCTATGGATCATGCAAAAACTGAAGTGACTTTTCCTGATTTAAAATAAAACTGAGTCGGAGATTTCCAAGAATCTTGAATAATGAAAAAACAACTTGAGAATATTAATAATCTTATTGAAAAACCTAACCTAGTTACAGATTCATTTCTAAATTTATGACTAAGAAAATTTTATTTTATTTGTCTAAAAACCATTTAGACCAAGATGAGTTTAATCACTCGTATCTTGAGAAGGCTGACTTAAATATAAAAAAATATGTATTTTAACTGCAGGTATTTACAGAGACACAAGGAGCAACTGAGCACTCCTACATGAAGGGCGTTTACATATTGCTGACATTTACTGCTCAAAGTTAAAACATTCTCAGTAGGAGTCATCAAAATGTTAGGCTATAATATCTATCTTTGGGGGACTTGATAGTCCGCATTGCTCATTTTGACATGGAAGTTTAAAATAATTATTTTTACGTCATTCAACGATGCAAGTTGGTGTTGATACTCGCCCTTAATTGGTTAAAGTAATAAACTCCCTAAGACCACACAATTGTCCCCCGAAAATAAATTTCAAGCATCAAATTCAGCTCATTAATTTAATTTCAACAAGAAATTCATTAAAATTCGTAGGGCTTTAATTAATTTTCCTGCTTTGAGAGAAATAAATTTTTGGAGATGAAAGCATAACTATCATGACAATTAGTTCAATCAACTGATCAGTGTCATAGATCAATTGAATCAACAATGAAAGCAACACGATGCTAAATTAAGCAGTATTTACAAATTACACAACAACTCGTATGCAAAAACACATGTTCCACATTAATGTCAATGCAGACCTTATTAGGCTAAGTTTTTATCATCAATAATTATTATTTTGTATTAATAATTATTTATGTTCAGCCCACCACACTAGAATGCAAATAATGTTTTAAGCATCAGACAAATTATACTGAAATATCCAAGTCTGAAAATTATTAAAGATGAACACAGATTCATCAGTTATTTCTATAGTCATATCCCAACTTCAAGACCATCAATTCGCATTATGGCGGCACTCCATTGTAGCCTGGGACTGCTACGTCTAAAAATTTTATCACGGTTATGAAGGTTTAAACATTCCAAGCCGAGGCTGTATCCCACCACACTAGAATGCAAATAATGTTTTAAGCATCAGACAAATTATACTGAAACATCCAAGTCTGAAAATGATTAACGATGAACACTGAGATTCATCAGTTATTTCTATAGTCATATCCCAACTTCAAGACCATCAATTTGCATTATGGCGGCACTCCATTGTAGCCTGGGACTGCTACGTCTAAAAATTTTATCACGGTTATGAAGGTTTAAACATTCCAAGCCGAGGCTGTATGCTGATGTAGAGGGAGTGCCCTTAAGTAACTTTGTTGAGCTTCCTGTGTCAAAAGTTAGAAGCAAAACCTGATTATTGTGTTGCTCATAACACAATAATCAGGCTGTGTATTTGAGACAGCGTGTGTCCTGGTGTGTGGAGTAGCAGCGTGTACTGCAGTATCGGGCACCACAGGCCACGCAGTTGTACGGGGAGGGGAAGCCACAAACAGCGCACAGATGACGCTCCGGCAGCTGGCTTGCACCAGCCTGAGCGGTGAGGTAGTTGGGGCCGTCTGGGTTACTCAGCTGGTCCTCCTCCAGTAACATGGCAAAATTTTTCCGGTACCTGCAAAAAATATTAATTATTATGGGTATTTTGGCACACTCTCAGGCAGACACACACTCTGAGTGTGACTCACTTTGACACACTCTTTCACATTATTGGGTATTGACACACTCTCAGACTGTGTATTTGAGACAGCGTGTGTCCTGGTGTGTGGAGTAGCAGCGTGTACTGCAGTATCGGGCACCACAGGCCACGCAGTTGTATGGGGAAGGGAAGCCACAAACAGCGCACAGATGACGCTCCGGCAGCTGGCTTGCACCAGCCTGAGCAGTGAGGTAGTTGGGGCCGTCTGGGTTACTCAGCTGGTCCTCCTCCAGTAGCATGGCGAAATTTTTCCGGTACCTGCAAAAAATATTAATGATTATGGGTATTTTTGACACACTCTCAGACAGAGTGCATTAAAATGATGCAGTTAAATTCCCAAGTTTTATACACCAATTAAATACTGAGTCTGACATAAGAAATTCAGTCTTGCTGCTTTAAAGAAGTTTTTTTATCACCCTGTGTTATTCAGGAAAATTGACACAGCTGAGACTAGCTCAATTGTTTACAGGACTTTCATCAAGCTTCAGTTTACACAAAATTGCGAGAGACTGAGTCTCGCACCACTGCACCACCGCAGCTCTATTCAAATTTATTCCTCCACACATACAAACACACACCTTTGTTTGAAGTAGTCGGCACTACGCGTCTTCCTCTTCCTCTCCTTGCTTCTGCCATGTGAGTCCAAAAGCTCCTCAAATTTAGGAGCCTTTTTACTCATGACCAGATTAGCATGAGGGTCCTCGTGGAAGTTGTCCTGCTCCAGCGCCTCTAGAGCCTTGCGGGCTCTTCGACGTCTGCCGGCCTCATCCAGCACGCGGCGGTTGCCTGTCTCTTTTGCACGACCTGCTCAATGGCAGTACAGTTCATTGTCTAATCCTATAAACTAAAAATTATCAAGTTGATATTATAATTATAAGCTATTTTCGTTTGTAACCATAATAAAATATGAAAAAATTGACTCATCCAGCACGCGGCGGTTGCCTGTCTCTTTTGCACGAACTGCTCAATGTCAGTACAGTTCATTGTCATATCCTATAAACTAAAAATTATCAAGTGAATTTTATAATTATAAAACATTTTTGCTCTGAAACCATAATTAAATATGAAAAAATTATAGTTTCATGAATGCTTGGAATTATGAAATTTCTTTTGAAATTTGCAAGCAATATATATAGTAGTTATAGATCTTACATGAATAATTTATCAATAGATCATAGTGATGACCAAACGAGCCGCACAAAATTAGGTGCTCACCTGTTTCCCTGGATGCCATGTTGAATTGGTTGGAGGGTGAGAATAAACTCAATCAAAACTCTTCTGATTGGCCGTCTGGTTGTAGTAGACTTTCTCATAAAGCTCATCAATGCGCACCTGTCAATTTGTTTACATTTATGTTTGGCAGAGAATATTGAGAAAACTCTCACTACAAGAGAAGTGTTAAAGCAAAACATATATCTCCAACTAAAATAAAGAATGAATTGACAAACTTGCAATTGATACATGATACAAATTAATTATTAAATATTGTAGTAGTACAATTACCTAATACAAAATAAATTCATGTGCATAAAGTCATTCCATGAATTAAATTAAATCAATTAATGGTTGATTAGCTAATTAGTATTTGTAAACTCGGTTTCTCTTTAGATAAAATAATGTCATTGACAGTGATGATAAAATCACATCTTGTGAAAAAATACCTACCTACCAATAATGAGGAAGCCTAATGCAATATATAAATTCCATCAATTTAAATTTCATGTCAGAAGAACTTTTAATTAAATGGTTGAACAAAAATTATCGAAATAACTAAACAACATTCAATTAAAATGGAAAATGAAAATTTTATGAAATTCAAGAAACATCAAATAAACTGCATACTATAATTAAGTTAAGTAGCAAAACAATATTCAATAAATGTCCAAATAACCTCCTTGGACAAATTTTTCTATTACTTCAAGCTCAAAAGAATAAATAAATACATAAAACATTTAGCTTATGAATATTAATAATTTGTTATACACTTACTTTTTAAATTAATATACATAGGTACCTTTTAAATTAATATGACTATTAATAATTTGTTATACGGTACACTTACTTTATAAATTTATATAGTTGGTACCTTTTGAATTAATCTGACTATTAATAATTTGTTATACGGTACACTTACTTTATAAATTAATATAGTAGGTACCTTTTAAATTAATATATACTCACTTTCAAACTTTCATAAACATCTTGGGACACAAAAAGATGGCAGTCGTCCAGATTTGCAATAACAAACTTAGATCCAAGAGCTAGAGTTTCATCCAAGTGAAGGAGCAGTTGCTTCATAACAGGGTCACTGAAAATATTGATTTTATAAGTTAATATACCGTACTTTAATAATCAAGCTAGGGCACGTGACTAACAAACGTCAATAACAAACTTAGATCCAAGAGCTAGAGTTTCATCCAAGTGAAGGAGCAGTTGCTTCATAACAGGGTCACTGAAAATATATATTTAATAAGTTTATTTACTTTAATAATCAAGACAGGGCATGTGACTCAAGCAATAAATTATATTGATATTTTTTACAAGTATTTATGCATTTCATAATCCCAAGGAATATTTCCATATATCAATCATTTCAATATATCAAAATAATATTATAGCATGCATGTTCTCAGCAAAAATTCCAAAAATAAAATGAAAATAATTGAAGTTCAACAAACCAATTGAAACAATAAAAAAATGTGTATTTCATTGCAGACATTATAAGTCCACATTTTCCTGTTAATTTTGGTCTGTAAAGAATTCTGGTGAATTCAGGAATAGCCTTAATATATATTTTACAATTAAAATGATGATTTATACCAATAACATCACAAAACTTACCACTTAATGAGCATTCCCTTTATCACATTAACCATGATTAAGGTAATCACTGGATATTAACCACAGTATTGTGCTATGACAATACAATGATCAAATTAATGAGCAAAGCTTCAAGAGTGCACCTGATGTGAGGATTTCTTTTTATGTACTGGAATTGAATAATTTGAAAATGTCAATATAAACAAATTAAATTCATATTTTTGAGAGATATTGCATTATATTATAACACAAAACAACATACCTATACAGCGTATCTTAAAAAAATATGCATAATAGGTCTGAACAAAGATGGAATAAAAGCAGAGAATGGAACTATTTAATATATTTTAATAAAAAGAAGTGCCATCAAATGAGGTAATAAGGGACAGGCAGTGCAAGACCCCCTATGGCACAAAAATGTTATAGCAGCATAACATTTAGCATAACAGAATATAAACTTCCTTATAGCAGCATAACTACCTAATTGAAATACCGTCAACCGGGGCTACTCGGGACGGTTTTGAGCGTTTTTTGTTAATAACTTCTTACCATGATACTTTTCATGAACAAGTTTAGGCTCATTTTATAGCTCTTTGCGAGGGCTATCGAATGACATCTTCAAAATAATTATATATGCTATTCATAAGGTGTCATAAGCAAAAAAAGAGTGTCCCAAGTTGCCCAGTCGAACGGGGCTACTCGGGACACTTGGAATAAAACTTCATTTTAAAACATTTGAAGCCTGCAGAGTGTACTCATCCATTACTAACAGTACTCTGAAGTCCTCTTTTATTGTAGATGATGTAGAGGTAGAATAAATGACATTTTCTGTGATTTTTACTATTTTTTCCTTTATTGATATGATATTACCATAAACATTAATTACCGTCAACTGGGGTGACTTTGGCCACAACTTTGATTTCGTTTTGCAAACAAAAACAAGGTCGTAAACAGGGTCATAAACAAAGTCATAAATGCCAGAGTGACTTTGGCCATCGTTTATGACCCTGCTTTTGTTTGCAAAACAAAATCAAAAACCTGGCTGAAGTCACCCCAGTTGAGGGTACCATATTATTGATGGGATATTACTGTATTACTGATGTGATATTACCCTATCCATGAACATGCCATTGAGCATTTACAACAACCTTGTCCACTGCAAGCTTCATATCAGCAGCCCTATAGCATTTCTTTGGCATCTGTAAGCTTACAAAATGGCTCGTAATTTCACACCATTTCAATTGGGTTAAGTGAATTCACTAAAAAAAATATTGTAAAAAACATACCTGAAACAGAACAAAGAAATAAATCATAGCTTAGGTTAGTTACTTTTCATTCTATGCTGCTCAGTGCACAATTCTATACATGACATTCTATGCACAATTTTTTGATGACCAATGATCCATTAATTTTTTGATAAGTGAAATTTTTTTCACTGAACAAGGTAAATGTAATCAAAATTCTTTGTGGTTAATACTTTTTTTTTTGTTAACTGGAGCCTTTGCTAATCAAGGTTCTAGTGTAAATGCATTTTTAGGGGTGTCCCTTATTACCCCATTGTGCGGAAATGGCTGCCATGTTTTTTTTAAACGAGATATGCAAATTCTGAATATTTCTTTTGCTCCAGACCTTAGTAGAGATACTTTTCCAAAATCACCATTTTCACATTTTTTCAGCAATTTTTTAGAGATAGTAAATGTATGATTTCTTAACTAGCTTTATTCATAATAAATACTAGTAAAAATGTTGAAGTTTACGCCATTATTTTCAGTTTTGCAATATTTTGATTAGTTTAGCTGCTACAACATTTCTACGAAATTTGGGACATGCATCCCAATTTACCATGCCCGTCCCTTATTACCCCATTTGATAGTATCTATTCTTCAAGGAAACCTTTTGGGTTGACTTGTCATTACATTGAAGAGGGCTGCAGAACATTAGCTATATTATACAGGATAATCATTCATTTACAATTGTTCCTCAATGTATGTCATGTTTTATTTCATTAGTATCTTTTGAGTGTCATGTGCATCTTATTAATCTTGTATCTTGTTCTCCTTGGTGTAATATTTAAGCAGAGTAAACGTTAATTCTTGCATGACCATATGTAATGCACTTTTGTTAGCTGCACCCCCAATTGCTGAATTGGAAATTCACTGGTCACACCTGACCTTCAAAAGCCTGTTTAAAACGCCTTAATGCATGATTTGATCTACAGCTCTGCTTGCTAATCCCATGCTGATGCTCCATTTTGGTGAGTACAGTTCATTTTATTTTATTAAAATGTCACCATGCTTATATTTGTCTTTGTTGAGCTCTTAACTAATGTTTTTGTCATTCATGCCTGTTTCTAAAGAATGAAAGATGGTTTTTACTGGCTCTCATGTTAATCTTGTCCTTTTTATTGCACAATTTTCATTTTGCTTACTTAAACCATGTTGTGTCCACCCTTGAATAACTTTATTTCTGCAACCCATGCATTCATGACTTAGTGTGTGACAAAACAGTTTTAAACATCCTCCTAATGTCAATATTTCTAGAAGGCTAGTTCTTATTAATGCATTTATTTGACGTTTAGGAGCGGTTGGTGTGGAGTTAGTCTTCTTGATGAGAGCCTAAGACCACTCAACCAACTTCTGGCCATCGAGAAAGAAGATAATGACATTCCACATATCAACCAAATTTTGTCTTAAATACCAACTTGAAATTGATGAGCCTTTTGCTGCTCCTAGATACTTTGGGCCCAGACAGATGCGACTTAGTCCCATTTTCTAGTTGCCTCTAGTAGTATATTTACTGACTAGGATGATAGGAGTATATTTAATGACTTGTGCAACTTAGTATGACCAGTTGTCTTTCATAATCCACTCATGAATGAATGCCCCATACATCAGAGATGGAATCATGTTATTGAGTCAAGAGTAGTTGAACCTTTAGTCTGACTAGCTATTTATACCAGAAGTGCAAAATTAGGATTTGCAGATTTAATTCTTGACCTGCATAACTGTTGCTTTTTTCTTGCTTTACTTTCATTGATATTCACCATTTAGGTATTGTGTGACCTAGTCCGCTTATGCATTCCTGTGCTTGGCACCTATTTGTTTCTATTTGCTTGCCACATACCATTTGCTTTCAAAGTGTGCTCTAGGCCCTAGATAATCATTAGCTCTCCCAACAGCCCAGGAAATGGTAAGATGGCTACAACCCTTTGGGCATACTTCCTGCCATAAGGTAAGAGTGATGGTGCTGAGTGCAGTGTG